>NC_072789.1:2244168-2496668 GCF_022539595.1 Amphiprion ocellaris | reverse complement strand
TTCAGTAGGTCTTTGTTTCCACAGTTTCTGGCTCTGATAAAAGACGTTATATTGGCGTTTTTTTAAAAAGATGTCTTTCAAACCTGCTGGTCGGTTCTGGAGTTCAAAGTGTAACTAACTCATGAGAAACTCATGAAAAAGAATCTATTATTTTATCTTCAGCATCGTTTAAACTTATCATCTGATTTGCTCCATATTTGTTCCAGATCAGAAGAATCAGTGGAACGGGTAAAGCGATGGCAAAGACGGACAAATACCAACACAAGAGGTAAGTAGAAACACTCGGTTTCCAAAGATGTTGTGTTTTCGGATGTGAAACGGTTTAAATGGGAACATTTTCCTCCCCAGTGAGGTGAGAATCTACGATCCATCCGGCGACTCAACTATCCCCTCCACCTCAAAGAAGAGGAAGTTTGAGGAGGTAGAGGATGATGAAGCTGCAGACGAGACTGCAACGCCGGCGGTCAAATCCAAAAAACCGAAAAAGGAGCCAAAAACAGAAGGTGGGTGAATCTGGAGGGAACTGTTTTTTCTTTTCTAATGTGTTCTAGGATTCATGTTGCTCACAGTGTTCCTCATGTTCTCTTTAGAAGAAGAAGAAGAAGCAGTAACGGCAGAAGCAGAGGAGACCCCCAAGAAAAAGAAGAAGAAAAAGAAGGACAAGAAGGCAGAGGCAGAAGCAGAGGAGCCCAGGGAAGAGGAGGAGGAGCAGGTAGCAGCAGTTGAGGTAAAGCATGAGTTTGAAAATGATCCTGATTAGATCAGAGAAATGTTGAGTTTATTTTTTGTAATTGCCCCTCTTTTTTTCTCTCCAGACAACAGAGAAAAAGAAAAAGAAGAAGAAAAAGAAGGTAAAGGAGGAAGAAGAAGATGACTGAAAAGACTAGAGTGTATATATATTTTTGTTTTTTCTCATGATTTTGTGTCCTTGATGCCTGTTTCTGGACGTCTGAAAAAAGAAGCTCACGTTAAAAAAAAAAAACAAACATCATTAGATTTCATTTTAGAACTGAGGGAGGAGATTTTTCTCCACACATATAATTTTTTATGTTTGTAGTTTAACAGTTTTTATGTTGGTTTAATTTGTGAAGATGCTTGTAAAAAAGATTCCCACACAGAGCATTGAGCTATTAAACAGATTGTCCGTTTCTCTTTTGATAAACCTTTTTATTGGCCCGGACTGTGAACATCTGCCCTAATAAAATAAATGTTTTTTGCTGAAGTGGTGTGGTTTGGTATATAAACTAATGATCTAATGTTCATTTCACAACTTAAATCATTTAAGGGTTTCAAACATGTTTAAGTTCTGGTGGAATAGCGACATCTGCAGTGGTTCTGTTCAGCTAAAGTCGTTATTTTGCTTCAGCAGCAAACACGTAAGAAGCACTGGGAAAATACTCACATTAATGGTGTAAATAATTATGAAAAAATGTTTGGAACTAATTCATGAATCCTGCAGATTGAGGTTTGGTTTGACTTAACCCTTTAAAACCAACTGTTGCAAAAATACAACAGTTTTATTTTCTATTATTTAGGTATTTTTGCTCATTTTTTTCTATATTGGTATTTGGGTTTTTATATATATATAATATATATATATATATATATATATATATATATATATATATATATATATATATATATATACATATACATATACATATACATATATATATATATATATATATATATATATATATATAGTTTATTTTATATATATATATTTTTAAATCAAACATTTAAGGTAAACTCTTAAGGAATTATTGGAATTTTATTCCTGAAGGTTTTGCAAATTTTCAGAACTTTTTGCTGAATTTTGGGATTTTTTTTTTTCAGACAAGGAAACAATATTTTTTGGTGCCGGTAAATAAAGACAACAGGAGAGTTAATTATAACCATCAAAATTAAACAAACAATAAAGGCCTGAAATATTTTACTTCAAATGCAATGTCCATCATTTAAAGGTCTCCTTTTTAGAATGAAATTACAGGAATTTATTAGATTTTTACCTATCAGCACTGATGAAAAGATGCTTTAATTAAACAGATGTAAAACATTAAAAAAAAAAACGTTTTTAGGTTTATCCTAAATCACCGCAGCAAGATTTTTACTTTAACTGGAAAAATATGCCCATTCGTGGGTATTTTGGATTAGAAATTCAGGTTCTGGGACAAACTAGACTGAAAAAAAGCCAAAAAGCTGCTTCTATGAATATAAACCTGTATACTAATATGGGAAGGCATTACTAGTCGAGCACCGATCCACGGCGCTGAGACGCTCTCTGTGCTCCACTAACGCGCCTTGCTTCGGACCACATGGCACGACTGCATGAGTTGTGTTGTGAAGAGTCGTCTGGTAGCTATTTAGCTGTATTTTAAGACTCACTGTGCTAGTTTTTGGTTAAAGAAACACACAATCGAGAAGATGTCGCAGTTACAGGCGAGGTTCTTTACGGAGAATCAACGGTGAGTGGCTGAAAAAGACCAAAACTAGCCTGTAGGGTAGCTAACTAGCTAACGTAGAGTAAACAGTACAACAGGAATACGAGACAGTATTCTGCTAGTTTGTGTGTGTTTACTGTGACATAAAGTCTAGTTTAACCTGCTGAATTGGTGGTTTTTAACTTCTTAGTTCTTAGCTAGCATAAGCTAACACTGACGTTAAGGTTAACAGCTTCCTTCCATTTTACACAATCAAATAAATATTAAGTGTATTGATGGATTATTGATAGTATTTGCTACCTGCTAAAGTGTGTGTTTTTATAGGTATGTTGTAGATGATGTCCCATTCTCCATCCCGGCTGTCTCTGCAGTTCAAGACCTCAGCAATGTCATCAACAAGCTGCTGGAGGCAAAAAATGGTATTTATTTTCAACATTAACTCATATACTTCCACACAGTTAGAAAAAAAGCATTATTTTCTCTATAATCATATGGGTCAGTCTATAATCGAGGGACTTTTGAAGTCCATGGGATAACTCTTGCATACATTTTTATTAAAAGTAAAAAAAAAATCTAATGCTTTTATGTTCATTATGATCATGTCTTTACAAATTCCATAATTATTTATGATGGAAACAGTCATTTATTAATAAAAAATGACTGAATATCACTAAAATGTCAACTAAATAACCGTGTAAATTGAATAACAACAACCTTCTAATTAGCTAAACAGTAATAAAATGAGCTTATTCAAGAATTGTTTTGATTGGGTTCTTTTTATTAAGGTAATACTGTATAATACATCACACCATGTCAACTGTTAATATGTAACTTATTACCTGTCCATTAAACTGGAATGAAGATTTCTGGAACTATGAGGCTTTAAAACAAACATAAACACAAAAAACAAGAACAAAAATAGTCAAATTTTTCGGTGAAACCTTTCAAATCAACTTAAGTTCAACATTCAGCTGAAACGGACAGAAAACTAAGTTCCCTTCTTGAGTCGTCTGTTCCTCACAGCTTTAAATTCTGCTCTGTGAAGTCAGAGATCCAGTGTTAATGCATCGATTTTGTCAGTTAATCAGACATTATTTAGTCTAAAATGCCAATCAGGAGTTTTCAGGGCCCAAAAAGACCCTGAAACTAATTTCCAGGTCAGATTATCAGTTGAAAACTAAGGGCTGAACCTAAGAAATACAGTAAATTATACCTTATCACCGACAATTCTCGTTAATATCTTATATGATTTTTGATTGTTTTCACAGCGTCTCACAGCAAAGTGGAGTTCGACTTCCTGGTCAGGGGTCAGTTCCTGCGAACCTCGCTGTCCGCTCACATGGAGACAGAGGGGATTTCAACGGTACGGTCTGCCTCAGTTACTCGTTTAAAAGCTAATTTATTTTATTCTTTCAAACAGGGGCAGTGTAGTGTTAATATTTTAGTGTGTCTGCCTGTGTTTCAGGAAGAAGTGGTGGAGATCGAGTACGTGGAGCGGATCACAGCCCCAGAGCCTGAGGAGTGTATGATGCATGACGACTGGATTAGCTCCGTCCACGCTGACACTGAATGGTGAGATGATTGATTACGGCTGCATAGAGGAGCACATTTAACTACCTTGATCAAGCTTTCTGTTGTGGTTGTCTTTTTCTGAAGTCTTGTCATCACAGTTCTTGGATTGTTAAACCTTAATTTGTAGACAGATTCTTTTGAACACAATCATTCAAGAACAATATATAGTAGAAACATCCAAATGGAGTAGATAATCTGATTAGCTTTTTGGAGCATAAATATACACTACTGTTCAAAAGTTTAGGATCACTTCGAAATGTCCTTATTTTTGAAAGAAAAGCAGTTTTTTTCAATGAACATAACATTAAATTCTCAGCTTTTATTTCCATTTAAAAATAGCTTTAAGTTTAAATTTACGAAGGGTATGCACAATTTTGGGCTTGACTGTATGTAAAATGCAAAGACTAATGTGTTCGGATGAAAACCGCTGTTAATTAAGGAGCGACGTGACTAAATTTAGATGAAACTATTTTTCTTGCAAATACTTTAACTAAAGTGCAGGATAGATTTCTTTATCCCTGTAAAACCCATTGTTGAAAAGACACAGCATCAGTTTTATTTTCTTATTGTTTTATATATATATATATATATATATATATATATATATATATATATTTATGTTTTTTATATATATATATATATGTATATATATATATATATATATTTATCAGCCCTTTGTATTCTTCATTTCTTCTTTTCTTTCCACGTTCCCTCACTCATTTCGCCTCTTTTCTTCTATAATAACGCATTACATACTCAGACATTTTTGGTGGAGACAGATGGATGTTACTGGTGTTTCTTATCATTTACAGATTATGCGGTGTGTGTTCCCTGCAACAGGGAACAAAAGTTCATTGTGATGTTTTGTTGTTTTGACGTAAAAAGAAGCAAATTGATTGATTACCGGCTTGAGTAAGACATTAACTTCTGAGCAGTCCCTGGAAATGATGATAGTGATGCTTCTTTTTTAAAGAAACATCATCGTCTTGTTCTGGTCTTCTTTTTTGGAATGTATTTGTACATCACATCCTCTCTGTTTTGACTGCAGGATCCTAACGGGGTCGTATGATAAGACGGCCAGGATTTGGTCTGTGGAGGGCAAGGCGGTGATGACGGTGGCTGGACATACAGATGTGGTCAAAGATGTAGCCTGGGTTAAAAGAGGTGAGCAGGACGGAACAGCAGGCGTCCTCTCTGTTATTATTCATCATCAACCTTCCTTAAAACTCCCCCGTGGATATTTTCTTTGCAGACGGTCTGACTGCTGTGCTTCTGACGGCGTCTCTGGACCAAACTGTGCTGCTGTGGGAGTGGAACTCTGAGAGGAACAAGGTGAAAGCCAGACACTGCTGCAGGGGCCACACGGGAAGCGTCGACACAGTTTCTGCAGACCCCACCGGGCTCAAAGGTAAAGTCGAAAAGAGTATAAAAAATAACAAAAATAAAAAAATGATTTATTTGACAACGTTTGTGCTGCTCTCTTCTAGTTCTGCAGCGGCTCCTGGGACAAAATGTTGAAGATCTGGTCTGCAGGTATTACTGATTAAAACTATTATTAAAAACAGAATTACTGAATACAAGACATTATTTTCATGACACTCTTTTCCTGTGCTTCCAGTCCTCACAGACGAGGCAGACGAGGTCGAGGAACCCGCTGACAGACCGAGGAAAAAACAGAAGACTCAGCATCTGGGTCTGACCAGGGTGAGCTCAGGACTAGGGAACGACTCACATAAAAATCACCACTCTAACTTTCAGAAAGATGAGGTTCCTATCTTGTCTTGCAGACTCCCTTGATGACGTTATCTGGACACAATGAGGCGGTGTCCTCTGTCCTGTGGAGTGACAGTGAGGAAGTTTGCAGTGCGTCCTGGGACCACACCATACGCCTGTGGGACGTTGAAACTGGAACAATGAAGACGACATTGGTGAGAAAAAGTCAACAACTGAATGGTTTTGCACTAGTAGACAGACATTTTTATTGTGTCAGTGGCTTCATGAGATTGGCCGACAGACTTTTTTTTCCCCTGCAGTTAGATAGAAAATCACAACAAGAAAAGCACTCAGAGAGCGCAGTACTCCAGCAAGACTGCTCAGTTGTTGTATCATTGTCAACGGCTGAAATCTTGAAAAAATTCGGAGCAGAAATCACAGCAACATAGAATGTGTCCATTTAATATAGATGTACCCACAAACAAAATGACCTTGCGCTGAGCACAGACGTGTGTTATGCATGTGTACTTTATGTACGGATACCGAATCGCATCACCTAAATATGTAGCAGGCGGTCATAGTCATAGTTACAGTGGTGCCTTGCCACTATTTTGCAGAAATCTTTAACAGATCTGTGGATCCAGACTATAAGCCGCATCACTGCCAAAATCTAATCACGTGGTCCTTGTGTCATTTCAGACCTTCCCTGAAAATTTCATCCAAATCTGTTAGTCTGTTTTTGAGTAATGTTGCTAACAGACAGATAGATGGACAAACGTACGCCGATTGTCACATAACTCCGCCACATACCTTGGCGGAATCAAAAGAAAAGACAGCCAGTATTCCACTTAGTTTCTTAAGCTTATGAAATATTTAAAATGTGTGAATTAAAATAAATCAAAAAAATGAAATCCTGAAATTGAAAAACACATTTTAGTGAAGCTTCCTGCACCACAATCTATCACATAAAACCCCAATGTAACTAAATGTACAGTCACCAATAATCACAAAGCTGCTCTAATGTTTTAACATTAATTATTGTGACTGTGACTTCATTAGTGTTACCCATCAACAGGCTTGAAAGGCATATTACAAGCTGCAGGATTAAAATAGTTTTACACATGGAAGCATCAGTAATACATGACTCTATCTGACATCTGTAAATACATGGTGGTGAATAAAAATGTGTCAGAGGAAAAAATGTGACAGAAAAGCACCCAAGATGCTTCTTTTTGTCTGACAGCATTTACAGAAAATGTTAATGTCTCATCTGTTTTGAACATCTGCAGCGTTTCCTTTAAATGATTCTATGTTTCAGTGAGCAGGGATAGTTTAGTGTCACAGAGCTGCACGTCTTTATAAACATTCTTTCACACTTAAAAAGCATCAGGGAAAACTCTGCAGATTAATAAAAATGTTATCATCCTTGAAAATATTTCCCATAATAAACTGATATTTTTGTGTGTTCCACAGACGGGCAGCAAAGTGTTTAACTGTATTTCCTACTCACCCTTGTGTCGACGGCTGGCCTCGGGCAGCTCTGACAGACACATCAGACTTTGGGACCCTCGAACCAAAGGTACCTCTAAATGCTTTCTATCAAAAATGTTCCTGCCCGAGCTGTCCTTACATCTTCCAATCTCTCCTTCCAGATGGGTCTCTGGTGCTGCTGTCTCTGACCTCCCACACCGGCTGGGTCACTGCCGTCAAATGGGCACCGTCACATGAGCACCAGCTGGTCTCAGGTTCCCTGGATAACCTGGTCAAACTCTGGGACACCAGGAGGTCTGTGGAGCGTTTACCTTACACTGTGTGGGATTTCTGGCATTTGTGCCTTAGTCACAAGTCAGGAACATATTTTTAAACAAGGAAAACACTCAGAGAGCGCAGTACTCCTCCAAGGCTTCTCAGTCGTGTCATTTCCGACGGTTGAAATCTTGAAAAAATTTGTGGCAGAAATCACAGCAGCTAACATGATGTAGCATTAGAACACAGGAGTGATGGTTGCTGGAAATGTTCCTCTGTACCCCTATGGAGATATTCCATTAAACATTTCCAGCTACAGTAGTCATTTACCACATTAACTATGTCTACACTGGATTTATTATTCATTTCATGTTATCTTCATTGGACAAAACTGCTTTTCTTTCAGAAATAAGGACATTTCTAAGTGACTCCAAACTTTTGAACGGTAGTGTACAACCTTAAACCTCGTGTCGTCCTGCGGGTCAAAATTGACCCATTTTAAAGTTTGAAAATGTGGGAAAAAAATATTTTCACAGTGAAACTTCTGATGTCCACATTTTCAACATTTTTGGGAAATCTTTGAACATTTTTTGGTGGGAAAAAAAATGTTAAAAATGTTTCTTAAGAACTTAAGAATTTTTTTTGATTTTTTTGGAAGATTTTTACTAATTTTTTGAAAATATTTACAAGAATTTTCTTGCCAAATTTGGGGGATTTTTTTAAATAAAACTTTGCAGGTAATCTTTTAATGAATTATTGGAATTTTCTTCCTGAAGGTTTTGCAAATTTTCAGAAATTTGGGGAATTTTTTGCTGAATTTTTGGATTTTTTTCAGACAAGGAAACAATATTTTTGGTGCCCGTAAATGAGGACAACAGGGTTAAAAGAGACTTATGCAGAGGATTCACCTGGTTTCCTCCCTGTAAGTTTCTCTTGAAGCCTCCTTGCTCCTCATCACCGTGAAATAAATTAACGTAATTAGAAGATTTATGGATCACGCAAGGAGAGAGGATAAGCATAAGTTAGCATAATGAAAAGACGTAATAGTTTGCTGTGCTTTAATATAAACTGTATTTTACTGTATTTACCCTCTTTTTGTGTGATGAACCTGGAAAATCACTGAAAGAAGTAACCCTGAATGTTTCTGTGTCGTCTTCCAGCTGTAAGGCTCCTCTGTATGACCTGGCGGCCCACGAGGACAAAGTGTTTTGTGTGGACTGGACAGAAAGCGAAGTAATACGCATCGGCTGTTTCATTCAGAGATTTAGACACAACATAAAGTCAGAACTAAAGGTCAAGTTTACTGTTTCCTTTCTCTGTTTCCAGCTGATGTTAAGCGGTGGTGCAGATAACAAGCTGTACACCTACAGATACTCCGCCTGTCAGACAGATGCCGGGGCGTAGACACCGACACAGCATCAGTGCTGCTGCAGACAGGAGAGCACTGGACAAAACTGTATTTCCTGTTTATTTTTATTCCTCTCAGCTTTTCCACATTTTCTTATGTCTTCTTTTTGTTTCCCTGTAACCCGAGAAGAAAAGTATAAATTAATTTTGTCTCCTAAAATATTGTCATTTTTTGTGATATTTTGATGGTGGTTCTTCATTTTGTAGCCAAAAGTGGGGCCGTTTGAGGATGCAAAACACATAGGAGCAGTCATTTTGTTTGGCAGATATATATATATATATATATATATATATATATATATATATATATATATATATATATATATATATATATATATATATATTTTTTTTTTTTTATTTATTTATTTTTTTTATAATTTTTCACATTTATTTTGCTATTTTTTCTATATTTGGGTCTTACAGGGTTAAAGTTAAATACAAAATCCGAATAGCTTCATAAAACAGACAAACATGTATTGGTTTTGTCACATTTTCTTTCTGAAATGTATTTGATTATGGATTTTCAAGTTTTCATACATCACCTCTTATAAAATTAGTTTATGAATTCATATTGCACAACTTTATTCCACATTTATTATTTTACGCAAGTGATACAGAGGTTAAAAAAAACAAAAACAAAAACCTTATACATAAAGTAGTTTTAAACATTCTGCACGGTGTTTTTTCACAAGATCAATTTCCTCATGTTTCTGGCTGCAAAAGGAAAAAGCTGCATTTTGTTTTCCTCTATTGCAACTGGTTTGACCAAGGACCTGTCACACTGGTTGCTCATTTTGTATCACACTAAGAGACACTTGTTATTTAAAAAAATTGACTTACACTTTTTTTTTATCCTTTTCAACAATAAAATTAAGCTCTAAAGGGAGTGATATTTTAGAAAGTCAGGATGAAGAAATATGAGCTTGAATTTGAGCATCAAGGTTTCAAGGAGGTAATTTCAACTTGTTTTTATTTATTTATTTATTTTTAATTATTCGTTTGTGAGGCAATGTGTATTTTTGTCTGTCAGAAGTGAGATTCTGTGAGTTCTTTAATATTTTAAAATTTATTTTAGTTTTCGGTAAACAGACGATCTTACCGCGTCATCGCTGTTTTGCATATCCGGTTTGTGTGACTCACATCATGGCTATCTGGAGACGAGGCCAGCCGACCTTCGCTGCATAGATGCTCCTTCTGCTGGATTAAGACGTAAAACAAGGTAACCGTGTATCCATTTAAGTAAACATTTCACCAGCAGGTAATTATTAGCCATCTTTAACCGCTTCGTCTCTCGGTTTTGACATTCTCCGGATGCTACGTTGCTTTAGCTGCTAGCTAAACTGCTACTAGCAAACAAGCTCCTTTACGTTATTTTAGCTACTTTTATGTGCTTGTTTAATTTAGTCTTGATAAATGTTTGAGTAATGTTTCGGGTTTTTTTTGTTTTCGTGTCACCATGCCAGCGTTTGGTGAAACTGAATATCTCCTCGACAGCCAGCTGGCTCTCAGTTTTCCTTAAAGTCTCTGTTGTCCGATTCCTGCTCCAATAACCTCATTAGATTAGCTTTTTTTTATTTAGCCTTCAGGTTAGTTCAGACACAAATGAGCTCTGATATCAGTATTAACTCGACGAGAACTCGCCGAGGGAACAGCTGTCAGCTCAGTTTTCAGCTTTTTTGTGTATTATTAATTAAAGAATGATAGAAATATTAAATTTAATGGTAAATGTTATTACTGTATGCCAGGAGTGTCAAACTCATTTTAGTTCGGGTTCCACATTCAGCCCTATTTGATCTCCACTGGGCCAGACCAGTAAAATGACAGCATAATAACCTATAAATAACCACAACTCCACATTTTTCGCGTTGCTTTAGTGCAAAAAAGTACATTCTGAAAATATTCACATTTAGGTAATTATCTTTTTACAAAACATACTGAACAACCTGAAATTTGTTCAGAAAAATAAATTCAGTTTCAACAGCATTCAGCCTCAGTTTATCATTTACACATTGCAACTTCCAGATCACAGTGTTTCTACAAAGGAACAAAACATTTAGTCACAGGTATCTGGAACTGAGCAATTTTACTTTATGATCCAGATGACAAAAGTCAGCCAAAAAAGACAACAAAAACAAGACAAAATACTACAAAAAATGAGACACAAAACGACAAAAAATGAGACAAACGATATGAAACAAAGAGACAAAAAAATCAGGCAAAAAAGTTACAAAGCGACAAAAAAATGGACAAACAACACAAGCGAGATGAAAAAACACAACAACAAAGCAAAATCAAAAATACAACAAAAAACACAAGCGAAACAAAAGGAAGCACAAAAACTTTTCAGGGAAACTTTTATGGAATTATTGGAATTTTCTTCCTGAAGGTTTTGCAAATTTTCATAAATTTGGAGAATTTTTTTTGCTGAATTTTTGGGATTTTTTTCAGACAAGGAAACAATATTTTTTGGTGCCCGTAAATGAGGACAACAGGAGGGTTAAAGAAATGAACCTAAGTCATTAATGATTTAGAACTTCTTGAGTTCAGGGTTTATTCTGGCATCTCAAAGGCCCAAATATTCTCACTCTTTCTGTGTCTAAATGTTTTCTCTACTGTTTTTTTGTTTGCTTTTAGAACAGAAAACAGCTGATCATCAATAATGGACGGGTATGTGTCCACTTCATACATGCATATTTGTCAAGTACGATCCATAGCGTCATTTTTATGATGTACAGCACTGTCATTATGAGCCAAAATCAGACAAGAATCACTCATTTTGGGATTCCCGTGGCTCCAGGTTTGCGGGGGACATGCTGGGCAGTGGCCGGGCCGTGCTTGGTGAGGACAGCTCGGTGATGGCTCGCATGCAGAAGAAGTTCTGGAAGACCAAGCAAGTCCTCATCAAAGCCACGGGCAAGAAGGAAGACGAGTACGTGGTGGCTTCAGATGCTGACCTGGACGCTAAACTCGAGGTACAGGCATTCAGAGTTAAGTAATAAGTCGTTTAAATACGACTTCTAACTGTGATGATTCATGCTTAAGTCAAAGATCTCCTCCCTCTGGTGGCCGCTTCCTAAACAGAACGTTTTCCCAGGGGAACTTTTGTTCCGTTTCTTCTTTTTTGGTCCCTTATAGTTTACAACAACAAAGATATGAATTACAGGCAGAGCATTTGACCGTTTTACAATACTTCATCCTTTAGTGTTTGTTTAACTTTACAACAGAGAGGAATTTTCAAGTACAAAAACATGCAACAAAGCATTAAACCTCTGGGAAATTATAGAACCTTAAAAAAAAGTCAGTCTGTAAATGAGTTATGAAATAAATGTTGTCTTGTACTTCTTGTTGCTGCAGATTAGAGGTAGGTTATAGTGCAGGTAGAAAAACTTTTTTAAAAAAGTTGTAAATGGGTAATGGGGAGAGGAAAGCAACAAAAACACTAAGGTACCATTCTTTTCACAAGCATCCTTTAGCAACAGGTATATAAGGGGAGTGATATAAGACAGGAAAAAAATATAAAAGTAAATTTAGGTAGTGTTAAAGATGTATATAAGTTGGTTCAGGTTGTTCAGTCATTGTTTTTTCAAGTTCTGCACTTTATTTTCAGATGTACAGTTATATCAAGTTATTTATGAATATATATTGTCAAAATGTTTTTGAACTGTACTGAATTTATTGGATTTGACGGTCAGTTATTGATTACATGCAGACACTAATAAAACTACGAGGTTACATCAACATATATCACACTAATTCAAGTTAGACGTTATGATGTTCTGGACCTTTGAATTTTAGTTGAATACCCCTGATATAAAGGAAGAGCTGAAACTCTCTCAGCTTGAATTCTGTTAACAGATCTGGATTTCTGTCTTTGAGGTGCATTGAAAAGTTTGAAGTATTTCTTCCATTTGTTCCAAATGTTCCGAAACACCGCTGGCTCTCTGACCTTTGGTCACCTATAACTTGTTCCCAATCATTGCCTCAAATACCAAATAAGTGTGTGCATGATTTTTGAGGTATTTTTTTCCCCCACACATCGCAGTGGACCTGTTGCTCCACGCAAATTTTCTGGTTTTGGGTATCGACTTAGTGTCAACATATTGGCTCTCCTGACATCCCTCTGGTACTACTGATGCAACTACTGGTTTAATGTATAATTATAAGCTAACCATGTATGTCTTTACATCAAATTTTAATCTGTAAAATAGTACTCCACTAAAAAGTTAAGTATCGGAAATCTAGTGGAGCAGAAGTCCAAAGCAGCTGACACTGGAACAACTCAGGTATCTTAAAATTGTTTGTAACTGCAGTACTTGAGTAAATGTGCTGCAGATGCAAACTTCATAGTGGATTATTATTTCTTATATTTTTTAAGCATTACTTTTTGGCTTTATTGATAGTGACAACATGCAGCAGTTCACCATGCACCAAGACTGAATCCCGAATACTGCACTAGTAATTATAGTACTTATACATGATGTTTGTGCACGTCCAAGTGAGCTATAGGGATGGATATTTTCTGAAGGTGATGTTATTGGCATTGCTCTTCCGAACCCAAACAAAATATTGTACAAATCATTTTTAAATTCTATTTCTAGATATTAAATATCTTAAAGTACCAACTATGACAGCCTATAACTTATAATCTGGAATAATTCCATTTTATAGAATGGTGGCGCCATAAAAGCAATTGGCTTTTGGTTTGACTATCTCTCTGAATCAAAGATATAAATGTCTTCCTATGCATAATTTTGAAGTTGTATACAAATGGTTTCTCCCATCTGTCTCTAGTATGTCTGAAAATTAAAAAAAGAAGCTTGCAGAATGAGCACAAAGACCCTCAGAGCATTGACAGTGTGTTGTTTTCAGTGATCTTTTCACTTGTTCATTTACAACTATCATTATATGTGAGACATATCACTCCACATTAACAGGTGTAAAAATGACAGCGTACAATCTGTCCTCCTGGCTAACGTTTATGTCTCAGTGGTGAAACAAAAGACAGCGTCTGGCATTTAGCCGGGACAAGCTGTTTGGACGTGAAGGCTCTGGTGCGATGGGGATGTGGTAGAGTTTCACTGAATTGCGAGGGACACACTGTGAGCCTTTTGTTTGCCCTGGAACAAGATCTGGCCTCTTCTGTCCTGCTCTCATTGTCTCCAGTGAGAGAGAAACAGTCAAAAAAAGAGCGGAAAGTGGAAGAAAAAACACACAAAGATCCAACATTGAAACAGACAGAATTCAGAGGAGAATTTATGTTTTCCCAACTCTATTTTACAAGATTCAGCTTGAGTCTGAGCCCTCCATGAAGCAGCAGAACACCAAACCCAGAGCAGTTTAAACAGCCCCACACATAACCTGATTTATCAGATTTTTATCAGTGTTGCCTCAGTGCATTTTCAGTTTTCTTCTGTTGCTTTGTGAGCCTTTTGAGTAAATCCTGACATCACATTTTGAAAGCTGACATTAAGTCCACACTTAATCGGGATTTATATTTATATATCATCTTTATCTTTGTCTGGATGATGCTGTCTCTGCTTTGCGCCTGTCACATTGCTGTGACTCAGGCAGAGCAGTTGCCATTGGATAAACATGATCCCAGTGAATTGGTCAGTATTGCTCATCTCCACTGACCTGTACTCTGACAGGTGTCGGGCCGCTGCTGAAGTAGACAGACTGAATTTAGCGACTGTTTATTCTGCAGTTAATAAGTAACTCTGCACATGTTTAGGCCGCCTCCTCCCTCTGCTCTCTAACAGTCTTAAGTCTGCCTGGGGGGTAAGGAGAAGAGGACGACGTCAGGCTGTTACCTGGTCATTAGCTTAACTGCAGTTAAAGGTTGAAGACGTGTTTGTCTTTGATACCGGAAGGAAAGTCACGTGGTGTCTTAAAGGGGAACACCACCGGCGTTAGAAGTGTTTTTGTTGGTGAAGAGTGGATTAAAGTGAAGTGTGTATAAATGTTATGTGAGTCATCATTGGTAATTTTTGTGGCGTTTGAAAGAAGTGAGCTTCCTCGACCTGTGCAGCTCATCTCTGCTGCAGGGTAGAGGCGCCACTAAGCCGCTAAAACTTAACACACCCATTTTGCTAATAATCTGTTGTGCTGTTCAGGTGTAATGCACAAGTGCTGATTCAGTTTCAGGGTCTTGGTGTTGTGCTGGATCAAAAGTCTGAAGTCTGGCAGTGAGCTGCAGACTAAGACCCCAGCTTCATTTTTCAAGATGTCAACATGACTCAGTAGCCTGAAGACAAACATATTCATGATAATTAGCCAGAAATGTCTTTGAGAAAACTGTAATATAGCAGCAATAAACGCATGTACACAAATGTTTGTGATCATAATGCTGTTTATGTTCTCACCAGCAGATTCCAAAAGTCCTGTGTGACCACCTCCTCTCCGACTCTTCTCATTCTAATTGTGCCCTTTTTTTTCTCTGCAGTTCTTCCGCTCCGTTCAGTCGACGTGCACAGAGCTACTGAAGGTGATCGAGAAGTATCAGCACAGGATCACACGTGAGTCAGCTTCAGAACGAGATGATGTTTCCTCACCGATGAACACTTTGAGTTCTCTCCAGGGTGGTAATTCTATACAACTAAGGCATACAACCAACTATTTCTCTCAAACAGAAGATGGACAGTACTGTTCAAAAGTTTGGGGCCACTTAGAAATGTGCTTATTTTTAAAATAAAAGCAGTTTTTTTTTCAATGAAGATAACATTAAATGAATGATAAATCCAGTGTAGACATTGTTAATGTGGTAAATGACTATTGTAGCTGGAAATGTTTCATGGAATATCTCCATAGAGGTACAGAGGAACATTTCCAGCAACCATCACTCCTGTGTTCTAATGCTACATTGTGTTAGCTAATGGTGTTGAAAGGCTCATTGATGATTAGAAAACCCTTGTGCAGTTATGTTAGCACAGAAATATTAAACAACACAAGCTTTTTTTTTAAGTGTTTATTATTGCAGATTTCTGATTGTTTATTAAGCTTCATGATTCACTCAGGATTTAATAAGTCCTTGAGATTTACATGTACAACACAAACAGTAAGCCTTTTTCTTATTTTATCTCATTTTTTGTGTTGTTTTGTCTTTGGTGTCTATGCAAAAGTCAAACTTTGAGTTCTTTCCTCAGGCTTGTCTCAGGAGGAGAACGAACTCGGCCTGTTTTTGCGCTTCCAGGCTGAACATGATCGCACAAAAGCTGGCAACATGATGGACGCCACCAGCAAAGCCCTCTGTACGTCGGCCAAGCAGAGGTCAGCCAGATACAATTATTGTGAAAAAACAAACTTCCTGTTTGCTTCAGGTCTCACTAGCTTGACCTTTACTTTATCCGTAGGATGGCACTTTGTCCGCCGCTGCATCGTTTGCATCAGGAGGTGGAGACGTTCCGGCGGCGTGCCATTGCCGACACGCTGCTGACGGTGACTCGTATGGAGAAGGCCCGCACCGAGTACAGAGGAGCTCTGCTCTGGATGAAAGACGTCTCCCAAGAACTAGACCCAGACACCTACAAACAGCTGGAGAAGTTCCGCAAGGCAGGAGGAGGCTTGTTTGTTTGGGGAGTAGGAGTGTGGGTGGGTCCTCTTTTTATGTGTTTGAAAGGGTATAAGTGTCTGTTTTTCTGTCAACAGGTCCAAGCCCAGGTCAGAGGGACAAAGAGTCAGTTTGAGAAACTGAAGAATGATGTGTGTCAGAAAGTGGACATGCTGGGAGCGAGCCGCTGCAACATGCTCTCCCATTCCCTCTGTACCTACCAGGTGGGTGTGTCTCAGAACTGGATTAGTGTTTAGTGGTGCAGCCGGACAATTATGACCTACACAATGGGCTGGAAAAGTGAGACGATGTTCTTGCAAGCCATTAGTAACTACTACAGCCAGAAGTGAAGCAAAACTATGCACAGCCTGAACCCCTTGACGCCTATTGTCACGAATTTGCATCATACCACTTTCATTCAGACTGCAGCTGAGATAGCGTATCCATTCCCCCATTCCCCCAATACCAGCTTGTGCATATTTAATACGTACCTTGGAACCTTTTGCAAGCACTGGTTTCTCTTAGGATCGATCGGAGTGGGACCTAATTATTATATATCTGTTATATATATCTGTTCTATGTGTAATAGATAAATTAACAATCTCCACTTATTTTAGCATCAGCTGGAAAGCAAAAACACACAAAAAATGTTTATTTCATTGTAAATAAATTCAGGCATCAAGGGGTTAAAGCAGCAAGATTTATTTTTGTCATTTGTGTTCACAGTGACTTCTGACAATAATGACAGTTAACATCTACAGAAATTGTTAGCTGTGTGTGCTACCCTTAGAGTGTTTCATGAGGATATCTAGAAACAGAACCGTATACAGTGGTCCCTCGTCTACCGGTTCCAGACCTAGTTTAAGGCTTTATAAACCCTCCCCACACACCGCTCAACACCACAGAGCAACACTATGATCAGACGTGGATGTGAAATGTACAAGACGAGATGCTGAACGCTGCTACACACAGGAGACAGGGGAGACTGATGCTACGGTCGCTGAGCCAATCAGAGCCCAGCACTCTCCGCTACGCATTTTATTTTGATTAAATATTCTTTTAATATATTTTAGTTATTATTTTTTAGATTTTTTATATTGTTTTTATTTTTTTAGACTAGAAAATGCTTATTTTACTGCAAAAATCAAAATAACGGAGCGATCGCAGAGCCGATCGCAATGACAGAACTGTTGTGCTGCAATGCACCATGGGAGTTCAGTGTTGGGGATTTAAATGTCATTATTGTAGTTTACGTTAGTGTTAAAGTGTTATTAGTGTATGTGTTTTTGTGGTTTAGTCAGCCTAGTTAGCGACTTCCTGCCTCATTTTCTATATTGGTGCTCTCTGTATGTGTCAAAATAAAAGCATCTGTCAGTTGCAGAGTGCATAAAAAGCAGATATTCTTTCTCCAGTGTTGTACTTCAATGCAGCTCACCACAGTAACAAATATATAGAAGCACCTATATACCGCAAAGTCCTGTGATATAACGAAAAATCGGCGATACAGTGAGACCACGATGTGGCGAGGGACCACTGTATACCTATACCTGCTTGTCTGTCTATCTAGATTTATGATTAAAAATGTCTTTCTTGCCTGTCATGACAGACCACTCTGCTCCAGTTCTGGGAGAAAACGGCTCATGCTATGTCGGAAATCCACGAGGCCTTCCAAGGACATGTTCCGTACCAGTTTACCACACTCAAGGTATTTCAGACTGTACTCATCGTCTTTTTGTTCCAACCTGAAAACACCGACTGTAGCTGTTAGACATCTTGAGAAGTTTGTGTTAATATACACGACTGTTCAAAAGTTTCGTTTCACCCAGACAATTTCATGTTTTCCATGAAAACTCCCACTTTTATCCATGTGCTAATATAACTGCACAAGGGTTTTCTAATCATCAATGAGCCTTTCAGCACCATTAGCTAACACAATGTAGCATTAGAACACAAGAGTGATGGTTGCTGGAAATGTTCCTCTGTACCCCTATGGAGATAATCCATTAATAATATCTCCTGCTGCTTATACCAGTAAACCTTACTCTCACCTCACTGTAGGTTCATTTATCCTCAGTGTAAATATTCCATTAAAAATCAGCCATTTCCAGCTAGAATAGTCATTTACCACATTAACAATGTCTAGACCAGTGGTAGCCAACACGGTGCCCGCGGGCGCCTGGTTGCCCGCAGAGACCACGTGAGTTGCCCCCAACACGTCCTAAAAATAACACTAGTCACCATGAAATTCCTTACAAAAATTATTTAAAAAATTATAGTTGCTGTTATTTTTGAGTCGGAAATACTTACATTAATGCAAATTTCAAATTACAACATTTATTATAATTTTCTTTTTAAAAAAACAACGTCTTCGGTGTAAATGAACTTTGACCTTGTCCGAGTCAAAGTTCACTGCGCATGTCCAACCACCACGTCACTCTTCTGAAGCGTCCGGACGCAGACGCTTCGGGAAGCTAGGTGTGGCTTTTACCCCCAGAACATGACAGAGAAGTGAAAGAGGAAACACTATTTTCACGATGACTGGGAGGAAGAGTTCTTTTTCACGACAGTGAAAGATATGCGTCCTATTTGCGGGGCGACTATTGCGTCGGCAAAGCGGCACGATGTGGGAGACGTGACTTTAGCCGCTACAAAGCTTCCATGCTAACTAGCCACCTGCTAGCGCACATAGACTGGATGCGCACTACGGACAGAAAAAGCCCGGGACTTAAAGGCAGCTTTGACATCTCCTACGCGGCGAAAAGTTTCTTCGTGGAGAAAAATGTACCATTAGAAAAGCTTGTTTCAGTGGCGACTGACGAGGCTCCTACATGACGGGTCGCCATGCAGGCTTCACTGTACGATGCAGAGGTGATCCAGACTTCCCAACATTCCTACATTACCACTGCATCATTGAGGAAGTTTGTATCAAACAAGGTGCCCTTCGTACTACTCAGTACCCTTGAAGTTGCTCTCGGGTTCAAAAAGGTTGGTGACTCCTGGTCTAGACCGTGGGACGATTTTGTGAAGAGTACAAATTACAGAGCAGACATTAACTGCAAATTGTAAATTTGTAAAACTATAAATTTAAAATAATTTCTGGACAAGTTTTTTTTATCCTAAAATAAAATATTATATTGCTCATTGTTCTTTTGTTGCTTTGTTTCTCATTTTTGTAATATTTTGTCTTTTGTTGTTTTTTGTCCGAGTTTTGTCGTTTGTCTCATTTTGTTTCTTGTTTTTGTCATATTGTTTCCTTTTTGTCTCGCTTGTATTTTTTGTCTTATTTTTCTCATTTTGTGTTTTGCTTTTTTCATTGTTTTGTGTATCGTTTTGTGGGTTTTTTTGTCTTGTGTGTGTCGTTTGTGTAATTTTTTTGGTGCTTTGTAGCTTTTTTGCCAAATTTTTTGCCTCTTTTCTGTTTTATTTCGTGTTGTTTCATTTTTTGTCTTTTTGTTCTCGTTGTTGTCATTTTGTGTCTCACTTTTGTAATATCTTGTCTTGTTTTTTGTTGTTTTTGTCTTTTCTTGTCTTGTTGTTTTGATCATGACTAAATTTTTTGTGCCTTTGTAGACACTGTGATCTGTAAGTTGTAATGTGTAAATGATAAACTGAAGCATATTATTGCTAAAATTGAATTTATTTTTCTGAAGAAATTTCAGGTTGTTCATGAAGTTTTGTTCATTAAATGTGAACATTTGAAGAACATGCTTTTTTTACATAAAAACAAAGAAAAAATTAGAATTTTATGGGTTAATATGCTGTGATTTAACTGGTCCGGCCCACTTAAGATCAAATTGGGCTGAATGTGGCCTTTGAATTAAAATGAATTTGACACCCCTGGTCTAGACTGTATTTCTGATTCATTTAATGTTATCTTCATTAAAAAAATGCTTTTCTTTCAAAAATGGTTTGGTGATCCCAAACTTTTGAAAGGTAGTGTTTGTCTTTAGATTAAATTTACCCGCATTTTTCTTTCCTGCAGGACCTGCGAGACCCACTGGAGCAAATATCAGACTCACAAAAACAGGAGGACAAGAGGGAGGATGCTCTGCAGGGTAACACAGACAGGTAAACAAATAAAACTGAACTCAAAATACGTTTCTTGTAACCCAAAGATATCCTTCCATTAGTGAATCATTCTGAAATCAGATCTAGTCACTGAAGCCAGTCCTAACAGATCCACAGTCTGCCTCTCCATCTGTCACTGTTTTCATGTCACTCCTCTCACTGTCATGTCTTTATTAACACACACACGTTTTTGTTGTCGCAAATTTCTCCTTCTCTGTATTCTTATTTCATCATCTCTGTCCTTTGTATTTCCCACACAACCATCTCAGCTATGTCTTCATCAAACATGAGGCCAATATCAGGCCCATGTTACCTCGCAAGTAAGTGAGTGTGTAGCAGGTTTTGCACCCAGTGGCGAGCTGTGTTAGTCTGAGGCTTTAGAATGCTGCAGCTCCAAATCAAGTAAATGCTTCTGCATAGCTGTAAATAGCAAAACCATGTCTCGTCAGCCCAAAAAAACTGTTTGTAATTTTTTTCCTTGCCTCCCTGCTTCCTCCTTCCTCAGTCTGGTGTCCTTGGATGACGACAAGCCATCAGGAAGTGCCTCTAATGCAGGTATGTGCTGCCCCCAGTGTGCATTCAAGGTGTGTTCCAGGTGCACTACTGTGGGGACTTCCGCCGCCCCCAGTAGGCTGAAACACAGGAGTGCTCATCCACACTCGTAATCAGGCCTGGCATCTCAGAATCCCTCTTACCCCCTTCTGTTGTCCTCATTTACAGGCACCAAAAAATATTGTTTCCTTGTCTGAAAAAAATCCAAAAATTCAGCAAAAAATGTGATTCCATATATATCAGTAAAACTTCTAATATTCTCTTAAGAACATTCACAAAAAAAAATCAACCAAAATACAGCGAATTTGCTGGATTTTGGTTGATTTTGTAATGTACAGGAATATAAATGTCCTTTAATTAATAAACAGAGAAACATGCAATCTGTTGAGCTTCACTTTAGCTTCTTTTGACAAATAAGTGAAGGAAATGATTAATTATTAAGAACCTCTCATGTTCTGTTGTGTATCTCTCCACACAGAGTTAAAAACTATTACATTTTTACTAAACAAATAGCAGAAATAGCGTCTCTTCGTGCACCCAAAAGCTATTTGTTGCTCTTTACAACTAAAGACTCCTCTGCAGACACTAATTTTCTCAAGAAAGCTGATTAATCACTTTCATTTTTAGTAGTTAAAGTAGGACCATGAATATGTCACTGCGAGTAAAAAGTCTTGGCAAAACTTTCTTCTCAATCTGAGACACTTGATAAATACGATAAATACTCAGGTGTGATTTTAATAATTGCCCCAGTGAGATTAAAAAGTCAGGAAAAGATCAATTAATCACCAACACATAGTACAGTATTGTCAAAAGCAGCTTTTTTTGTTTTAAAACAGCTCATTGTTCATATCAAATTAAAACTCTCAAGTGATTTTTCTGTTTTTCTCTACAGACCCGCCCCTCAGCAGTGATGGACAGAGCCAGACTGGAGGTAAGTGAGCTTGTGTCTGATCTTTTTTAGATACTACAGGTGTGTACGTTTGGTTGGTTGCTGCTCACTCTGGACTGGATCGGCTTTATAACCCTCTGATCTCAGTGCACCAAAGCGCTACCACGCCTACTCCAGCCCTGCACAGCCTCAGAGAACTGTCAGTCGGCTCTGATGATGACTTGATGCTCATAGCCTGCGACCCTCCGCTGCCCCCACCCACAACAAATGCCCTGCTGCAGCCCCAGCCTTCCCTTCAAGCTGGAGATCAGAAGGAGTCCAGGTCCTCCGGTAAACTGGTTGGCTGTCTTCTCTGTCCTCTTTCCGGGAATTCACTTCTGGCTGCTTTGCTGGGTCTCAGCTTCCTGTCTGACTTTCTTGGCTGTGGCAGAAATTCACCTCTTGTGCGATTTCAGCTTCCTTTGGCTCTTTGGATCTGGATTGAGTCTGTCTGGCTGGTGGAAGGGTCGTCTTCTCCTGCATCCCTTTTCAGACTCCTTTAAAACTACTCTCATGTTAATGTGTAGCTGTAGGAAGCAACTTTCACACTTAGCTTTACAACAACTGGAAAAAAGTGGCCATAGTTTATCTGGTTTAGTAAAAAAATTCCACCTTTCGCCTCTAATTGACATGTAGCATATATTTGCTAAATGTGTTAGCTTGGCACAAAACAGGTGAAGAGAGGAGATATTTCCACGTTTATGACTTGGGCGTTGCATCATCAGAAAACGTAAGAGGCTCTGTTCCAGTAATTACTCCTGTGTTTTACAGCCATTAGCCTGTGTCTTACGCTGTGAAAGAGGTTAATTCAACTTTAATTTCACTTCACATTTTCACATTTTCCACCTGTCTTTCCACTGAAAGCTGTTTGGTTTTATCGTCAAAAACCTTTTAAAAGACATCCACATTCTTTAAATGACAGTCCGTTAAATTTTAAGGTTTTCTAAATTGCAAAGTCACGATAAAATGAAGAGATTTTTAAGTATTCCTTTAGAAGAAATTAATGGAAACAGCACCATCACACTGCTTTTTACAATTGCTTGACATAGTTTTGGACTTTTCTGTAAAAGGATAAATGCACCTCATGGAAAGTTCTGACCTACCAAACATTTCATCACTTTCTTTCATTGTCTTCGCTACTGGAAAGCATGAAGTATGCTCAATACCAGCTGACATTCAAGAATAATTGCAACTTTCCACCACTTTTCTATCTACTTTTCTCTTGTAAATGAATAGCGTTTTGTTTGAATCGTCTCCTTTTTCCAGGCTTGAAGTGATTGGTGTTGTCTCCAGCTTCATCTCCTCTCTGACAGCCGAGTGTTATGTAGCTTATACCACCATCTTCTGATGACATGAGCCTCATTTGTTTGCTCCAGAGCAGAAACTAGCCGATTTCACATTTCCTTTGCTCTCAGGTGGGCCTCCACACCCTGCTGGGCTGAGACCAGAGGACGAGGACAGCGAGCGAAGCGACATGGCTTTCCTCAAAGACCTACTCAGCCCAGGTTCCGGGGCCGGTGATGAGTTCAGCAGAGAGTGGCAGGATGCCTTCGGGATGTTTGACCCTCCCAGCGTCCCCCTAGCGAGCACCGGAGCAGTTGGCGGTGGGGCATCAGCAGGTCCACCCTCTAACCCTCCCAGTCCCACAGGCTTCCTGCCCTCCCAGCTGCTGGATCACAGTCTGAGCTCTACAGGTCAGGTCATTCCAGACACACATTGTGATACAGACGCATTTAAAAGGTTCTTTCATCACTTTCCTGGCTTCTCTTTTAGGCTGGGCAACTCCACCTATGTTCCAGGCTCCGCCCTTGCAGCCTCCTCCTGGTCCAAACCAGTCAGCTCAGCCGGCTCCGAGTTCAACAACTAATGGTAAGAGCTTTCTCAGTCTGGCTGTACTTGTGTTTTTGTCGAAACCAGCTTCTACTCACCATCAGTTTAGTTGATGATGGCCGAAGCAAGAGTCATATTTTACAGCACGGGTCACAAACTGGCGGACTGCGGTCTTATATGGTCCCGGACCTGTAATCGGTAAATTGTAACAGGATTTTAAATTTGACGGGCTACTTCTATTTTACTGCTGCAGCTTTTCCAGTGTTTACAGCATTGATTTAGCAGACGCTAAACATCGCAGCTCTGCATTCAGACAACAGTTAAGAGGTGACGAGGGACAGACAAAAAAGAAAAATAAGTAAAGCGACACTGAAAGGAAAGTCGCCCTGCACATGTTGACCATGTTTGGCCCAACATAGAGCTGTAAGCCAGCTTCTCAACCCTGAACATAATCAAAACTAAATAAGGTTCCAGACTCACCAGTGAGCTCCAGATGTGTTTGAGAACGACCCTGACACCATTCAGGCCACGATTCAAAATACTAGCAGGGCAAGCTGCAGCTCGGTTCTCTCATTAAGCAGCGGGGTAATAAGGGGAGTGATAGAAAACAGGAAAAAAGTGTAAAAGTGTTCAATTGCTTATTTGAGATTTAGGTATTGTTAAATATGTATATAAGTTGATTCAGGTTGTTCAGTCACTAGTTTTTCAAGTTCTGCATTTTATTTTAAGATGTACAATTATATCAAAAGTTATTTATAAATGTTGTCAAAATGTTTTTGAACCATTCTGAATTCATTTGATTTGACGGTCAGTTATTGATTACATGCATAATCTAATAAACTACTAGGTTACATCAACATACATCACACTAATTCAAGTTAGACATTATGATGTTCCTGACCTTTGCTTTAGTACTTCTCCTCTGACTGGGCCTCTTTGACTTTTCATAGAATACGCCGGCTTTGTAGCATGTGTCGTGTGAAGTAGCACCCCTGTTCATGCTTTCTTTAGAGGATCCCCCTTCCCTTCATGTTTCATTTATAATCAGATAAGTTGTGCAAGAGCCAACACAAAATAATCCCGTTACAGCCCATTAGCCCATGCTAACACCGTAAAATTCACTGAATGTCTATTGCAAATGGCTTCTAGCTTTCAGAGCTACAAAACAGCTGTAGAGACTCTTACACTGAGCTGAAATGAAACAAGTCCACATAGGTGAGGGAAATAATGTACGACATTGAATTTTTGCAGATATCAAATAGATGCTTAGGGAAAAAGGACCATTGCTATGAGGTTAACGGATGTATCCGTTGACCACACATTATAGTCACAGTTTTTATAAGCTCCGGAAAGCACTTAACTTTTTACTAATGTTGTGTTTGTGTGTGTAGCTGCTCAAGGAGGATCCAAAGACATGTCTGCATGGTTCAACCTGTTTGCAGACTTGGACCCCCTTTCCAACCCAGACGCCATCGGACGCTCTGCGGATGAGCTGCTCAACGCCTGAAGTGAGCATCTTTGTAAGTGTGTGTGTCAGTCAGTGTATGTTTCCACTCCAAGGATCTGGATTTTTGCAACACACACACACACATATGCGTCCACATTTCTGTTATCAGGAGGGATGTGTACTTAAACACGCTTTATATTTGTGTTACACTGGAAGATGATATTTTACACCGGAAGCAGGAAAACGCTGTCAGGTGAGATGATTGTTACACTCTCCTCCGTGGCACTGCAAAAGACTGTTAACACTAATCATGAAGCCAATGACTGATGCACGCAGCAAACCCTGACGTGGTTTCTGTTACCTGTTCATTTATTGCAGCTTCTGTAAGACGGTAAGAGGAAATGTTTGGGGTCCACGTTTATTTTGGATAGTGGGACGTTTTCTGTGTTTTCTCTACATTTGAGTGTGTGTCGGTTTGCTGTGTGTACACTTTGCAAGGGACCCAGGATGGTATAAACAGTTCTGTTTGCTGTTTATATCTCATAACACAGTTGTCTCAAATGAGTGAAGGATGAAATGTATGCATAAGATACGATGGGCCTGTCACTGAGCCTATGTTTGCACACCAAAAGAACAGCAGCATTTGAAGATTGAGCAGCAACAAGAGTCTGTATCATGAAGCAAGATTATTGTATTCACCAATTATCTCTGGGTTTATATCAGGTTTTCTGCCATCAACAACCTGGATCTCCTATAACCAGTGAATATCACCATGTTCTGCAAAGGCAGTAGCAACATATTGGTGCATAATCTGATTTTATCTGCTCTAGATTTGTGTAATTTAAGACAAAACAGCTTTTTACATTAAATATTATTATTACTATTATGATATAGCACTAAAGAGCAAATTGCAGTACTTTGTGTGCAGTTGTATTGCGTCTGTGGCGCTGTAGCTAAAATCACAGAATGACAACTAATTACACAGAGCTAACTCGTAGAAAGACAGTTAACCACACCAAAATCCATTAAAGCTACCTACACAGTAATAAATAGCCGGCTAACACAGCTGAAGTCTTAGAAAGACAGCTAACTGCAGAGTGAGACCGCTAACTACACAGCTAAAGTCATAGACAGGTAGCTACATGGCAATAGAGGAACCTCTAACACAGCTAAAATCTTAGAGATGTCGCAGAAAAACATAACTACACATTTAAATCATAGAAACAACTAATAACAGTAGAAGAAAGACCGCTAACTATGCAGCTAAAGTCGCAAACTGACGGCTAACCACACAGCTGAAGTCACAGAAAGAGCTAACTGCACAGCTAAAGTCATGAAAAGACTGCTAACCTCAAAGCTAAAGTCATAAACAGACAGATGTTTGTCCAATAATAGAGAGGCTGATAACTGCACAAAAAATATAGAAAGAAACTATTAGTAAAGTCACAGAAAAACAGCTAATGGCAAAACTAGCAGCCTTAATGCTACTACTAGTATGCTAACTTACTCACAGTGACATTGCCACCTTGTTTACCTTGTTCACAATCTTAATTTAATAAGTTGGCACATTAATACAAAACATGAGTGTAAGTGAGACTGACAGAAGTGCTGTTAGTTTTGCAACTGATGTCATTTTTACAATTTATTATAAGAGGAATATGAATGTCTGAACCAAATTTCATGCAAATGTAAAATAGTTATCCATTTGGAGCCGAAATAGGGGACTGACTGACTCACTTTGCCATCCCAGCAGGAGTTTCTCCTCTCTCTGTTTTGTTAAATACTAAATCACCAGAATGTTCACATTCAGGACTTCATTTTGCGTATTTTAATGCAATTTTCATGCTTGTAGTTGAGCTGATGGCCGTCTGTTAGTAGTCGTCATCCAGATTTACCAAGGTTGGACGTAATACAGACTCCTCTGAGTAAATAACGAGATGATTTATGGATTGCTGTAATGTCGCCTTCTCTTTCATTCAAATGTGAGCCGTCCGTGGAAAGATGGTGTCACTTCACGTCTAATTCACTGTTAAAACTCTTGTTGTTGCTTTTGTGATACCAATAGTTTCCTCAATCATGAACTCAGAGTGTTTTATATAGTCTTCAGTCCCATCTGTGTAACTTCACAATCAGAAGTCAATGGCCAAGAAGAATATGAGTAGGAATTATTATTTTGTACTCCTCTCTTAAAGATGAAGGATTTTTATTATTATTATTATTACCGTTGGGCTATTTAAGTCCTACGAATGTGCAAAGTAAGAGAATCTGATGCATCAAAATGTATTTATTTTCAATTTATATTACTATCAGTTTGCAAAAACGTGTTTTAGTGCAGTATAGGGCATACAGATGAATAGAAACTGACATTATGAAGTAAACACTGTAAAATACTCGTCTATTTTTAGCTCTGTGTGCGAGTGTGTGTTTGGACGATGCACAGACGGATTGTTTTAAAGGGAACACTGGAGAACTGTTACCATAGCATATTTTCAACCAACTGGAGTGACATTTCTGAATGTTTATGGATACAGCTGGACTTTGTGGAGAATCTAAGGGAAAACTCCCAGGGGTTGAGGTGTGAATGTGATGTCTGTGAGCTCAGTGAATGCAAAACCCTCGGTTACGATATTTGTGTGCCTGTAAAATCTCACTCGGTGCATCATTGGAAGTCCAGCAACTCAGAAAAGACAATTTTCTACAAGCTGCACATTAGTAAATCAGCTTTATGGGGGCAAGACACACCCCCTTCTAATTATTGTTTATAATGTGATGTTTTGTGGAGGGAAAATTAAGAAGGAACACTCGTGTGTATTATACTGTTTACTCTTGATTTACATGCTTAAAATAAAAGAATGTATTTCTCAACTCAATCACAGATGCTTTTATTTTTTAATTCAACTATGCCTTTTTATTTCACTCGAAGGGGTTTAACAGATGAAAACTTGGCAGTTCTGTTTCCAGTAAACCGGACAAGCAAACAGAGTTGAGTTCATCTCGTCTCAAACTCTTCCAAAATGCTGTTTATCCATGAAAAAAAAACCCAAAACTTTGGATTAAATTTCTATTTCCACATGTATAACCTGCTCTTTTATACTACTTCTTTTTGTAAACAGACGTCTAAAAACAATAAATCAGATCGTCGCTTTTGGTGTGATTGTTTTCAGCATTTTGGAACCTTCATTTCTTTCATAGTTTAAACATTTTTTTTGTGTTTTTTGTGACCTGTTACTCCAAATCAGGCCACTGAACAAATGACATCCACACTTCTCTCTACTTCTACTCTGCTACAGGTTTACATCATTCAGGATCTCCACTGTGTTGAGGCTACATTGACAGCAGCTGTTGGTTTTGCTGCCTCTTAGTTGTGTAGACTTTGTTAGGTGTGCGCTGAAAAATTAGTATATCTTCTTTTTTTCGTATCCTATTCTCTACAACCTGAGATGGATGATGTAATCTATTCTTGATTTAAAATTCTCTGAAACCCAATTGCTCTCCTTGTCCGATAAATAAATACAATATTATTCACAATAATGACACGTAGTAATTCACAGTACTTAGTGGAGAAAGAGGAGGAGGAGGAAGGTGAGGGGGTCATATGGTACACTTGTTGACTCATTTAGATACATATCTTTGTCAGCCGATAATACAAACACAGTGTGCCTCTGTATTTACAAATCCGGTACATTCCTATCCCACCATCGCAGGCACAGTCAAGTAGTAATGACGCATAACAGGAATACAGGAGGATGGAGCGCAGCATGGAGAAGCTGCCGACCTGGAAACCACACCGAGAGTCTTTACACTGCTACCTAAAACTAGACTGTCTGGTTTAAAAGTCTAAATTTTTCTGATAAAATAATTAAAAAAGAAGCCCTGAAAACCTGGTTTCTGGATCACCTGTTTGCTGCAATGTTTGGACATTTTTGGTCATTCCACATCTGGGATTTTTTTTATTTTCCTGCATTTGTTACTGGGTTGAAGTAGGTATTTTATTTTTACACATTTAGCTGTTGCTATTTGTTGCTTGCTTAGTAAAATGGGCCACTTGGGGGCAGCAGAAATAAGTGTCAAGTGTTTTCTACATCTAAGTGTAATATTCACTCTCCTTTAGGTCTGATTCTACAGCCAATAAAACATTCACCAGCTAGTTACTCTGCCAAGGAATGCGTCGGAGTTATGTGACAATCAGGTACGTTTGTCTGTCTGTCTGTGTTAGCAACATTACTCAAAAACGGACAAATGGTTTTCAGGAGCTTCTTCACTTATTGGCAATGTGGCCAAAGACCTGTACATTTATAACGAAGCAACAGAAAAAATTATTTGGAACATACACTACCGTTCAAAAGTTTGGGGTCATCCGGACAAATTCACATTTTCCATGAAAACTTTTGTTCATGTGCTAACGTAACTGCACAAGGGTTTTCTAATCATCAATTAATCTAGAATCCTCAAGACTGATGGTGGCATTACTTGCATGTGCTGCTGCTCTGTCAGTGTCACTGACACAAACCTTACTCATTTTTTCTCAATGTAGATGTTCCATTCAAAATTTCCAGCTAGAATAGTCATTTACCACATTAACAATGTCTAGACTGGATTTCTGATTCATTTAATGTTATCTTCACTGAAAAAAACTGCTTTTCTTTCAAAAATAAGGACATTTCTAAGTGACCCCACACTTTTGAACGGTAATGAAGTTCCAGTGAAGCTTGTAGAATTGTAGATTAAAATGGAGGTATTGAGCTCGTACTAGCCCATCTACCATCTTCAGTGTAGTATTTGGGCTCGCTGGCCACTCCATGTTCAGGCCCCGGCCAGCCAGAGGCAGCCCGTCCACACTGAGGACAGGCGACCCCTTCTGGATGCATTTCACAACAACACAAGCTGAGCAAGACAGAAGGAAAATCAGCATCAGAGTGACAGTGAGGGAAAGAAAAGGGAGGGAAAGAGCTAGGAGAAGAAGTGATAGTGGTGGAGTAAAAAAAGGCTGGTGCTTGGGAAGGAGGGGGCAAGCAGACACAGGTTGAACACGCTGCACACATCATAGCCCTGGCCTGTGTTTCCCTTAGATACACACCGCCTGGCAGGTACCAGATCACTGCTACCAGTTAGAGTAACGAAGGCATCAGCTTGAACAAGTTTACAGTCAGCATTCATGACAAACAGCTAGTAAAAACATCAAACAGATGTCTGGAGGTGGTCTGAATACATGCTTAGTTGAATTTTTTCTTGCCTGGCCTTGCCTTTCTAGTATGTACCTATTGCCACCATAGTGCAAAGACCATAATATGCGTCATGGCAACGGTCAGACATGATCAGAGCACTATGGCGGTTTAGGGAAACTGAGCGGTCTAAAATATCAGGCACATTTTTAACTGCTCCTTTTCACGACCCTTCAAGTTTTGCTACGATATATTTGGCAGCACCAAAATTAGCCTCCGTGGTCAATCTCGTGGTCGCCAAGGAAACCAGCAGCCTTTTTTTTTGTTGTCATCATAATGGAAGGCATATTTTATATCAAGATAAATAACTACAGATAGAAAAAGAGATGTCCGTGGAAAGGCGCCATGGTATAATACGATGAAATAAAAGAGTCAAGTCCTTTCGCCCTTTTTCCTCCCAAAAAACATGAACGTAAACCAGCACTAAAGTTAGAAGAAAGCGATGAAATGTTAGCTGCTAACACCTGCTCAGGGCTGCAGGACTCTCACGTTGTAATCGTCTGAGGAGGAGAGGCAGTGGGAAGCGCTTTTTGAAGAAGATAAGGACATCAGAGAGAGCTGAGCTGGCATGCTGAAGGCATTTTTTTTAATTTTTTTTATTTTGGAGCAAAAACGGTTGTTTCCTCAAATGCTTTCTGATTTCGTTGGTTGTTTTTGGGGACTGAGGGGGGCATGTTAGTTGATATAAAGGCCACGGGGGCCATCAGAAGCTCTCCGGCTCCTCCAAGAGGCAGGGTTGGGTGGACAGAGGCACGAGGGACGGGGACAGGCTTCGGAGGCCCACCCCGGGGCGAAAGTTGAGGTCCGGGGCAGGGAGTAAGGGCTTGAGGATGCTGACGAGGCAGAAGGCAGAGCCACTGTTGGGGATGAAGTTGACCTTGTTGCGGTCGGGACACAGGAAGGGAGGGATCTCCTGCAGAGGTTTGGGCCTGGAAACACAAGCAGAGACACAGTTAGCCTTCATGAGAAATCCTCTTTGTCACACTTTGGCATGAAAATGTTTACCAAGTCCTTTGTGGTAGCTGTCAACACATTCCATAGAAAGACAAATGATGATACTCCGTCTGTGGCTCTCAGATTCAAGCTCAATGGTTCATACGGAACATGTTGCTAATATCTAGTTTAATCACAAAGTTTTGACTTCAAGTACTTTATTTGAGTGTGCATTCATTGACTTTTTTGGTGTTAGTTGCCGCACAAGACACAGAACATCATCATTAATTAGGAGTAGTGATAGTTCATGTCCACCTAAGTACCATATTTTTCGGAATCAGCTTAGTTTTTCATCTCCACTTTAGCTCTTTGGTGGCTGAAGTTCTCCTATGCTCACCAACCCGTCTCTAACCTAGTGTGTTTACATTCACAAAACTAAATTATCATATTTACAGTTGTGTGAGCAAAGGCTTAAATACACTTATAAAGACTATGTCTGTGATGGTAGCCTTGAGGTTCCAATGATGGAATGATTTCCATGTGTGTTTGTCACAAAAACTACCACGCATTTTGGTTCTTTCATAGATTTATTATATGTCTTCTGGAAATATGACAAAATCTGCTGGGTCAAAAATATACATATACAGGGTTTCTGCAGGGCATTAAAAAGCATAAGTAGTCATGAAGTTAGTTTTGCAAAAATTAAGGCCTTAAATGGCATTAAAAATCATTAAATTTGAGTCTCAGTGGCATTAAAAATTCTTTCTGCAGTTTTCAAGAAAATGTTGGACAATAATAATATAATAATATATAATTATAGACTGCGATTTGTCAGATATGTGAATCTGTCTAAACATGTTGACACATTGTGATAATTGTTCCGGCCGGTCGGGTTCTATTGCCAAAAACTGGATGTTTGTAAAGTGGCCGACAGGCTGGACCAGGTGGAGGAGAGCTGGGAAATGGGGAAATGCAAATTCCAGCAAAAATGGCTGGAAAACATGGAATTCAGAGAATGACTGCAGCGTGGGTGGTCAGGAGTGGTTTCTGGATTCAGAAATAGTGAAATGTAGGGACAGTTTTCATATGAAAATCTTTTACAAAAAAAAACCAAACCCATGTAATTTGTTGTATTTACGGTCGTGGCATTAAAATTTTTACAGTCTAGCATGAAAATGGTATTAAAAAGCATTAAATTGGACTGGCTGATTTCTGCAGAAACCCTGATACAGCATTTGGACTCATTAGTTCTGGTGCTGAAGACAGTTGTGACTACTACTACTACTATTACTAAAGACTTCTCTGAGCCAATATAAACAGCGACCAAGTGAACACTCATTAGACTCAGATTTTCTCACTGTAGCATTTGTGGCTAAGGAGCTTAGCACAGATTTGAATAAGTTAATCATTGACTTGAACAAGTCAGGAAAGTGACTTGGAGAGTTGTCAGAAAGCCAACAAATTTACTGCACCAATTATGTCAAGAAGAGTGGTGAAAGATTCAGCCAGAAGCTTGTGGACGGCTAACAAAAGTGCCAAAATGAGGTCAAAAGGACCAAAGGACATTTAGATTCTGTCATATTTCCAGAAGACCTATAATATGTATAAAATGTGACAAAGACACATATTTCAACCGTTCTACTCACATGGACTCCTCGATCACTTTGACCTTCTCGCAGCCCTCTGGAGGTTCTCTCTTGAACATGTAGCTGTTGTTGGGTCTGGGAGAGGCGGCGTATTTAGGCAGCGGGGAGCAGGGGCCCAGCTCTGTGGAGGGACAGGGTGGGTGGGAGGTTAGCAACACATCAGGCCGTATGTCTGGTATGATACTACGCGTGCACGTCCGTCACCTTTGTCCTCGTAGGGGCTGCCTCCACCCGTGTCATTGAGGACAGTGAGGTAGGAGGGTGAGATGGAGTCGGGACGGCTACTGCAGTTGCTATGGTTACTACTCAGGCCGCCCCCTGAGGGAGTTTGTGTGTCGATGCTGCGGGTACTGCTGCTGCGCTGTGGGGGGACGGGTGGGGGTGCACGGTGTCCATCTGGGACATCCTGTGGCTGTCGCGCACACACACACACACACACACACACACACACACACACACACACACACACACAAATGAGGTCAGGAAAACACTGCTGCCTTAATCCCCAATCTCTCTAAAAAAAAAAACAAAAAACCCTTGAATGTTAATTGAGCGCAACACAAAGCAAAACAGCCAACAACACATTTAGTCTCTCGTTCGGTTCGACTCACAACGATGGTCTCGTCCTTCTCGGGGGTGTCTCGGATGATGATGCGTTCGATCTCCTGGTTGAGGCCCTCCACGCTGTTGCGGAACCGAGGGGCCGACGACTTGGATATAGGGATGGGGATCAGGATGGTCTTGGGCATAGGCGACTGCAAAAACAGGCAGAACGCAAACAAATTTGCATTTAATATAGATTCTGTTCCTGGATGTTGCGCTTTGACTTGGATTTAGTTGCAGCGGCACTTAGAAAATCAGCGTAAATATCCACAAGTCTTTGAGTCATTCAGTCAAAATACAGGCAAAAAATAGTATTTCTTCTGCAGCTTTGACGCCATTATTCTAGCACTCATATCATTTACATTGTGAGATGTTGCTGCTGCCTGTAAAACTAAGAACTGCACAACATCTGGATTATAAAATGGCACATCAGTATGTAAATGTCAATCATGGATCAACCTAAAATTCTGCCGTATTGAAATGATTTCTGCATCCCGTAGCAGAGGAGGCATGTAAATAACTTAAGTAGAGAAAGCTGCTGAGGTTATACACTGAACACAACCAAATGGATTAAATAAAGCCTCCCTCCTCCATGTGTCAAAGTGTCCTTGGGCAAGACACTGAACCCCGAGCACCATGCATGTGTGTGAATATGTGTGAAAAACACACTGTAAAGTGCTTTGCAGATCCCAGCTGGGGTTATAAAGGTACTATATAAGTGTGTCCATTTATTTAACATTGTACAGATTATTAATATGTATTTCTGCACCAGTGCTTTGCCCACCAGTAATCAGAAATAAAAATTCTATCACAGAGACAGACTTTGACAAGCAAAAACTGAAGTGACACACCTCTCTCTGACATTAATTTGCATATGGAAGTGAGTTTCTGCTAGCTGAGGGTTCTTTACAGCCGTGAATGAACATGTCAAAGGCTTTGTGAGCGTAGTTGCATGATCCTTTTCTTTGTCTAACGAGAAGGTCCAGAAAGAAGGACAGCTGCGCTCCAGCAGACTCCACAGGGAGCGTATTACCAGCCCTGCTACACCATCACATACGGCAGCATGACGGCAGAGAAAGAGCCCAGTTTAACTGTCTTTGCATACACCCCATCTCACATTTCAAACTATCTGGAGACACACACGCCAGCGCTAAACAAGGACACAAGGAAAAGTGGGACGTCTTCGAAACTCTCCAGATCGGGGACCCAACCTAGTTCCTCTCAGACACACACTCCCTCGTCTCTATTGATCACCTGCGACTGGATGATGGTGTGGCTGCCATTGAACGGCGACTTGCGCTCTTTATCTCTCCGATGGCGGCTGCTGCGTTTGCTGCGCTGAAGCTGCTGCCGCAATTTGGCAATCTGGAGGTGATACACGGATATATGCAGACGTTAAAAGTAACGGTGGAGCAAATAGTGAAAATTGCCTCACAATGCTGCTGATTTAGGCGCAAAATCAGGAAAGAAACGGACCTCCTTGAGCTGGTCGGTGCTCCCACAGGAGGCCGAGCGTTTGTGAGAGCCCCTCCTCCTCTCATCTGCCCAGGCCCTGGGGGTCTGACACACACAAAAATACATAATCATTGTCTTAATTGTTTTTATATACTTATACTATACATTTTACATTGTCTGAATTGGTGTGCTGTCTTGGCCAGGTCTCCCTCGGAAAAGAGATTTTTAATCTTAAGGGAATTCCTGGTAAAATAAAGGTTAAATAAAATAAAAATAAAAGAGGAAATGCAGGCACAACAGGTTTTTCAGCACCAAGAAAATCAAGAATAGAGAATAAAAATGCTAATTAATTTTCTTAATCCTCGTGTTGTCCTGCGGGTCAAAATTGACCCGTTTTCAAGTTTGAAAATGTGGAGAAAAAAAAATATTTTCACAATGAAACTTCTGATGTCCACATTTTCAACATTTTTGGGAAATCTTTGAACATTTTTTGGTGGAAAAAAAATGTTAAAAATGTTTCTTAAGAACATTCACAAAAAAATCGACCAAAATCCAGCGAATTTTGCTGGATTTTGGTTTTACTGATATATATATATGTAGTTACTTTAGATATTTTTAGGTTTTTTTGGAAGATTTTTACCCATTTTTTAAAAAATATTTACAAGAATTTTCTTGCCAAATTTGGGGGATTTTTTATTTATTTTTTTTAAATAAAACTTTTAAGGGAAACTTTTAAGGAATAATTGGAATTTTCTTCCTGAAGGTTTTGCAAATTTTCAGAAATTTGGGGAATTTTTTTGCAGAATTTGCAAAATTGCAAAAGGAAACAATATTTTTTGGTCCCCGTAAATGGAGACAGCAGGAGGGTTAAACACACAGTATGGTCACTCACCTGCGTCGCTTTGTCCCTCATGTAGGGAATGTGTTGTTGCTGGCTGTCGTCCTGAGGCCAGGGACCTGTCAGGTGAGAGCCAGCGAGCGTGCCCTGTGAGGGCCACAGCTGGACGCGATGGCGGGAGACCGAGAGGAGAATGAGGAGCTGAGTGCTCAGAGGGGGGAGAGGGGGATGCTGGAGGACGTGGAGGGGAACCACACAGAGATGTGGGAGGTTAAGGCCACAGAGGCGGTCTGAGGGGGAAACAGAGAGAGAGAGAGGTTGTTTGTCAACACAAAGTAAACATGTCAACAAATCAACAGACACACAGCTGGCCTGCAGGATAAGCTCATGGCTGCCTTCCTCTGTCTGTCTAGGTTTGCGGGTGTTTACATTAGAGTGTGTGTCTCGTCAGATTGATGGTAATCCGTCCCGTGCTGGTCAGAGCGGATATAGCCCCAGCTAAGTCTCCCACAGACCCCTGTTAATGGCATTAAAACAGCTTACAGCAGAGGGGAGTGAGGGCAGGTAGCTGCTGCCCAACTGACCCTGATTCAGAGCTGCATGTTTTGCACCGGTCCTCTGATACTGGTGGGTCTTTGTATGGCACCAGCCAACAAATTTTAACATCAATTTCAGATTTACATAACTAAGAAAATCATTTTGAAGTTAATAAATCATGAAAACAATTGCTGACGACTTCCTATGTAAAGCTAAACTGCTTTTAACCCTCCTGTTGTCTTCATTTACAGGCACCAAAAAATATTGTTTCCTTGTCTGAAAAAAATCCAAAAATTCAGCAAAAAAATCCCCAAATTTCTGAAAATTTGCAAAACCTTCAGGAAGAAAATTCCAATAATTCCATAAAAGCGTCCCTTAAAAGTTTTATTTAAAAAAAAAAATTCCCCAAATTTGACAAAAAAATTCTAAATATTTTCAAAAAATGAGTAAAAATCTTCCAAAATGAAATGAAAAAACATATTTATACTGTAAAGATAACTCTGATCAGAGGTTGTTAATCATTATTCTTCTTACTTTATGTCCCAAAGAAATCTGTAATTCACAATGAGGATGAATTTTTTTCACCATAGTGTGCAATAAGTTCTATTTATTTGTCAAATTTGTCAACTGAGGGTTTTATAGATGCTCATCTGTCATGCCAGTGGACCAGACAAGGCAATACATGAACAGACAAGAGACTCAGCTCTGATGCAGCTTGCAGGATGAATCCATCAATTGTGGTTTTTTTTTTTTGTTGTTTGTTTTTTTTTTTTATAGCATTTTACGCTCCAAATGGATCCTGAATGCAACATTTATCTGCACATAAAAACACGCAGCATTGACTGGCAGCGTGGGTCCTGGAGTTAAATTTGGCAGGGGCCTTGACCAGCGCACATCGCTGTTGCTAGGGAACGGGGGGCTGACTGATCTTCATTAACACACAGCAGGATTTGTGTGTGTTTGTGTGTGTGTGTGTGTGTGTGTGTGTGTGTGTGTGTGTGTGTGTGTGTGTGTGTGTGTGTGTGTGTGTGTGTGTGTGTGTAAAAGGTGGTTTCAGCATCAGGGCTCCGCTGGGAAAATGCTTAGCCTGCTTTAATTTGACTGCTGCGACCCGTACAGGAGTTTGTAAGCTGACAGCACCGGCAGTAGTAGTGGCAGCACAAATGGAGGTATAAAAGCTCAACATGGTTCTAGATTATTGGTTCTGACCTCTTTAGAGACAGAGAAGTGTGACAGAAATTCATATATCGCCAGAAAAAGATGACCTTGTATCAAGTGATGGGTTTTAATGATCTGCTATGGGTAAAAATTGACAGTCCAAGCAATAAATGGGATCTAAATATAAAAATTCACAATATTCTAAAGCCAAATTGACACGTGACTTGTCGAGCTGATTCCTAAACACGCAGAGTATTAAAACCACACAATATGCCGGCCTCAGGAGCAAAACAACACGATTTTGCAGCGATTTTACACACCCCTGAACGCCTCATAACATGCTCAATGCCCTCTCTCTACCCATGTGCAATTAACCCTCCTGTTGTCCTCATTTATGGGCACCAAAAAATATTGTTTCCTTGTCTGAAAAAAAATCCAAAAATTCTGCAAAAAAATTCCCCAAATTTCTGAAAATTTGCAAAACCTTCAGGAAGAAAATTCCAATAATTCCTTAAAAATTTCCCTTAAAAGTTTTATTTTTAAAAATCCCCCAAATTTGGCAAGAAAATTCTTGTAAATATTTTCAAAAAATGAGTAAAATTCTTCCAAAAAATCCTAAAAATATCGAAAGTGATTCCATATATATCAGTAAAACTTCTAATATTCTCTTGAGAACATTCACCATGAAAATCAACCAAAATCCAGCGAAATTCGCTGGTTTTTGGTTGATTTTTTTTTGGTGAATGTTCTTAAGAAACATTTTTAACATTTCTTTTTTTCACCAAAAAATGTTCAAAAATTTCCCCAAAATGTTGAAAATGTGGACATCAGAAGTGTCACTGTGAAAATATTTTTTCCCCCCACATTTTTAAACTTTAAAACGGGTCAATTTTGACCCGCAGGACAACATGAGGGTTAACTAAAATGTGCAATATGCTTCTGTTTAGCTAAGGTGCCCATATTTACATAAAATTTTATCAATATGTGGCACTATTTTTAGCCTTTGCATCTGAATACCATGCAATAAAATCTAAAAACACTTCTTAGAACCACAGATTTGTAAGCAATCTCCTATTTGGCGCTTGAACAAAATGACTTAAGTGAGCGTCTGCCTGCAGTCTGTATTCAATGCTGCACAGTTTTGATAAATAAACCTCACTGCATCATCATGTACAATGCAGCTCAATTCTTGGTTTGCACATATATCACCCCCCTCCATCCCATCATCACAACATAGCACACTCCTCAGTGTGACTTACAGCATCATTCACAGTCAGTATCCTGCGGTTAAATGGAGAAAAACACGCTCACCTACAGAAATGTGTTATAGGTGCGCTGCATGCGGAGGGGCATGGAGCTCCTCAGCAGCCCAGCCCCTGGTGGTGCTCCAAGATGCTAGCGAGGAGGACCGGGATATGAAGGCTACAAGCGGGGAAAGCCCTCTTTGACAGATTCAGGCAGACACCGAGGAGGAAAATAGAAAAACGCGGGTACAGTATGTGTCGAAATGGGCGTTGCTGGCTGCTGTATTCGCACCCTGCCTCCTCGTCGTCCCCCTCCTCCTCGTCGTCGTGGATGGATGTTTTTCTGTCCCGGCTGATGCGACACGCCAGCTTCCAACGGCTACCCTGATCTGGTCGGAAAGAGCCACGATGAGCGGAGGGTAGAAACACAGGAGGATGTTGTGAAGAGTCGGAAAAACGACGGAAAAAAAATAAGAGAGGGACAAAAAAACAGAGAAGGGATAGAAGAAGGCGGTGATGCTGGGCTAGCCTCGGCTGAAACGACGGGAGAGGACCAGTGTGAAGGCGGCGGGCACGAATAGCGCTACTTCCGGTTGGTGTTGTCAAAGTAAAATGTTGGCTAACGAGAGCTGATCAGTCAACTGGTAACTTAACCACAGGACAATATTAGATTCAACGTTATTGTCATTACACGTGCAAGTACAGGTAACGAATTGAAAGGGATATATATGAATGGATATTGACAGAATATACAGATTGCTATATATACTGTACAGGTGCAATGATCATGCTGTACTAATTGACATAAAATGTCGATATAAGGATATATATGAATGATATAGATATTATCTATATAAGGATCTATATGAATAATATAGTCATAATATGAATGATATAAACACAATAGATACAAGGATATATATGAATGATACAGATATAATATGAATGATATATGGTTATATATGAATGATATAGACAATCTATATAATATAAGGATCTATATGAATGATATAGTCATAATATGAATGATATTGACGTAACCGATATAATATAAAGATATATATGAATGATACAGTTTTAATATGCAGATTCAGCTAATATGTGTCTGATGTTAAAGTTCTGACAGTAAGACCACTAATACTTCAGTTCTGTATTTACACGTTGCATATTTTTAATTGAATGCATTTATTGAGAGTGACCAATAACAGTTCTAGGATCAGATAGTATTCTACAAAAAAAATAGTCAAGAAATGAGGAAATACAGGATAAAATGATGGTTATTACATGTGTTTGACTCAAAAAGATCCCATTTGGGCACATTTAGTTAATTGGCGTAATAAAGCAAAGCAACACACAAAATGTTTAAACTGCACTATTTCGTCATACTGTGAAGTGTTTTATTTTGAAGGCAAGTCGCCGGACTTCCTTTGCCGTCCTGGCTGGCTTGACGCGGCCGTGACGTAGCGCCCCAACGCCGCGCTGCTCGTGCTGATGCTGCAGTTGCTAGGGCGCGTGGAGCAGACGGCGGAGAGGCGAGCTGAGGTAAACAAGTTCACGGAGCCGAATGTCGCCCTCTTGTGTCTCCGTTAGCGCACTGTTCTGTGAAAACTACGACGGAGTTTGTCGACAGGTAAAGTAAAAACCGTTGTCTCTCCGTTTTCGACAGCATTCAGCTAATTTAACCGAGAAACAACCGTTTCGTTACCGTTCGACGCCACTATCGTCTAAAAACAAATATGGCTGCCGGAAAGATTAATGTAGTTTTGTGCTTTTTTAAAAAGACAGAATAAAAATTGTTTTACCATTTTAGTTAGTACTTTAAGTCGCCTAACACGTGAAAATATTGGTTGAACTGAAACCTGACGAATAAAAACGTTTTTAGTGACACTATTTTCGAGAAACACATGCACACCTTTCCAATTTTCTTATTAAAAACAAACGACCGTTAAGTTTTCATCTCCATGTCAAAACTGAGAAAGAATTGAAATAGGCTTCTTTCTCACAGAAATATGACTGTAAGCTGTTGTGTCTGTAATTATTAATACTCTTTCTCAGCATTTACTATCAATTAATGGTCACCACAGCCATAAAACTGGTCTTATAGCTGCTAACTTCTTCATGTCTCCATTGGGATTTCAGCTCTTAAATACGACCTCCAGGTCACTGAAGTTGGAAGGCTTCCTCGGCGCTGCTCTGGTCTTCAGTTCCCTCCACAGATTCCTGATGGGATTTAAGTCTGGACTCTCCAAAATGTTAGTATTACTTTGTACTACGCATTTCTCGACCGCTGTATGTATTGTCTTGTTGGAAGGTCCACTGCTGTGCTGCCCAAAGCCAAGATTTTCTTTCTTCCTTTCTCCCAATGCCAATTACTTTGACAAGGCTACCTGGCAGGTCACCTGAAAAACACCCCCAGAGGAATACACTGAAATACTTGACCTTGGGGATAATGTTCTTGGGGTTCAATGCTTCTTCTTTCTTTGACCAAACAAGAGCTACATCCGTCTCTGTGGCCAAACAACTCCACAGAATAGATGACCACAAGCTTTCTTCTTTGTCCAGAGAACATTTGTATGTCTTGGAGAAGTGTTTGCCTTGAGATGTTGGTACTAGATTTGCTCAGGTTCATCAGGATGGCCTTTGTGGTGATCTGTGAATTCTTCTCAGTGCCTAATGCGACCATTCTGGGGTCATCTCTACACCTACCATGCCCTTATGATTGTCACAGTCCTTTTATTTTTTGACTATAACCACTACTACTTGAATCTGTCTGATTATCTAATACAAACACACACGTCTCTGGTTCCAGGGTCTCAAATGTGAACAGAGACTCCAATAACTATTGAAACATGTGTCTTTGTTCAAAAAACAATCACAGATTTTGCTTCTTTTATAGTTTTTATAGGCCTTCTGGAAATATGACAAAATATTCTGGGTCAAAAGTATATACTACCATTCAAAAGTTTGGGGTCACCCAGGCAATTTCAGGTTTTCCATGAAAACTCCCACTTTTATCCATGTGCTAACATAACCGCACAAGAGTTTTCTAATCATCAATGAGCCTTTCAACACCATTAGCTAACACAATGTAGCATTAAAACAAAGGAGTGATGGTTGCTGGAAATGTTCCTCTGTACCCCTATGGAGATATTCCATTAAAAATATCTGGCTAGAATAGTCATTTCCTACATTAACCATGTCTAGACTGGATTTCTGACGAATGTTATTTTCACTGAAAGAAACTGCTTTACTTTCAAAAATAAGGACATTTCTAAGTGACCCCACACTTTTGAACAGTAGTGTACATACAGCTGATTTGGTGATGTAGGAAAACATGAGTCAAATTTCCTTAGTGGCCATGACCTCTTAACTTTTTGTGAGTGATTACAGTTGAATAAAGCTGCTGACTTCGCTTCGGGAAAGTCTGTGTTGTGTAGTTAGATAAAACAAAATGGAGCTTTTTGACCACAAATATATTTGGAGAGAAAGTGAGGCCTGTAACCTCAAGAACACCAAACCTATCGTCAAACGTGACGGGAGCAGTGATGTGCCGTATTTATGATTCTATATTCATTTTAGATTTATTTAAGCCTTAAATGAGACAACTAAAAAGCAGGATTACCATCACATTCTTCAGGAAAACGTTTTTAGTTAGAACACTGAGTCTTGTAACCAGTTTGGTGTTTAAACAAGACAGTGACCCCAAACAAGCATTAGAAGTGCTGAAGGAATGGCTAAATCAGGCCAGAAGTAAGATTTTAGACCAGCCTCCAATTGGACTTAAACCCCATCGAGAACCTGTGGCCTGTGATTAAGAAACAAGTTTGTGTGAAATTCAACAAATTTAGTTTCAACTGCACCAATCCTGTCAAGAGGAGTGGTCCAAGATACAACTAGAAGCTTTTGGGCTGCTACCAAAACCACCTAGTTGAGCATTAGCTGTATGTATATTTATAACCCAGCAGATACTGTCATATTTCCAAAAGACCTATAATAAATCTGACAAAAATAAAATGCTGATTGTTTTTTGTAACAAAGACACATTTTTCAATCATTCAATCACTGAAAATTAGGTGTTGTAAGAGTCATTGGAAACTCAAGACTACCAAGATATACATGGTCTTTACAAGTGCATGTAAACTTTTGTTCACAACTGAATAATGCCTGGAACCCAAATGAGTCATGTTATTAGCATATATATATATATATATACTCAGCAATTATTTCATACATTTATTGAGATATTTTTTTTCCATATTGACTCGAAAGTGTTTACAGAAACTGTACCAAGCAGACGCATAGCAATGGAATCAAAGGCCATGTCCATTGAATGCAAAACAGAATTCCATAAAAATGATGCAAATATTAATGCAATACATGTACATGTGTTTTTTTCATACAAATTACAGATTACAAAAACATAAATGAGATCTTTTCATATGCCCTGAAGCAGCGCTGAAAATACAGAATGAGTATAATGACATTTCAGTACGCCTGTACAGCGCTAGGCCCTAACAATTCTAATGTTTGCTGACATGAAGGAACACAACACGTGCACACTCACGCACACACACTGAATCAGTCATACAAACATCAAGGGATGAGACAACGAGAAGCAGAAATAATATCCAGCGTGCTTCAGTGGGGTTTGGTTTTTGTTTTAAAGTCTCGTTTCTGATTTCAAACAGTATTCAAAGAGCAGAATCTGGGCTTTTTTTTAGTGTTTCTGGTCTTTCAGTCGCACACGGAGACAGTTAAACACAAACAGTCCACAGTGAGGTCAGGTGATAGTGGTACAGCAAGAGTCGGCCACTGTAACAGATCCCTCCGTAGGTTTGATTCTGGCGATCATAGAGTTAAGAGATCCCCAGAGTTTGAGCCATTCCTGGTGTAACTGTGCAAGCAGAGAACTTCCATGGTAACCCATTTTTCCAGTCAGCTGGGATTGATTGTTAGTGTTTGCGTCCCCCTTGAAAGATAGTCCAGAGAAGAAGGAAAATAAAGGAGGATTGTCATCCATTTTCTCCTCTCGAGCCAGGGGGTGGTAGTGTACGGTGGATTGTTTACAAAACGATTGTGACTATTCATAAGTGCAACAGAGATTAACAAATATATCAAAAATAATGACAAGATAAAAACAAAATAATGAAAGCAATAAAAACATTGAAAGCATCTAAAAGCTACATCCTATTGCACAATTAAAAAGTATGATACAAAAAATGGATACATAGTGAAATAGACAAGAATTGGTATTGCATACAAATCAAGGAAAAAAAAGTAGTTTGTTCTGTCTTTTAAGACCGTCAATTCTTTTACAGAGCCCCCTCTCACACTGCTTGATACAGCAAAGTGAGAGACACAACGCTCCGAGTCTTGATTGTTTTTCGTCGCCTATTTAAGTTTAGAGACCACCTTTTGTTGTGGTCGCAACAGACAGGACTTAAAAACACTGATTTTAATCGGTTCAAAGTGCACATAGGAAAAAAATAAATTCCATTCAAAACATCACTATGTTCATGAGGATGAAACAAACTAACAAAAGGGGAGATTAATAAAAAGTGGAAACAAGCAAATGAGAATGCTGCATAGCTGGATTCCAGTTAAAGCAATGCCATCAGAAAGACACACAGGAGCGAGACAGACCTAATTACTGTACATGATCAGACTCGACTGTCCACGGCACACTCCATAGCTTCCTCTTGCTGATTCAGAGCAGAGAGCCCGACAGATAGAAACCAAGTGCTCTTCTTGTTTTTTCCATTTTGTCAGGGGGTCTGAGTTCACACGTGCGTGTCGCTGGGCTCGCCGGCCAAGCTGCCTCCCCGCAGGAAGATGGCCGAACTGGACTTGGGCCGGTTCTGACTGTGACCTTGACCCTGGGTGGACCCGTTGTTGTTGACCTCCGGCCCCCTGGTATCTGTGGAGATGATCCATGTGGTCGGTCGCCACTTCTTGAGGGAATACGGCGTTTTGACGCGCTTCTTGATCTTATCTCCCGTCCCCAAGGCTCCATCTGGCTGCACCAGACTGTCGCCTAGAAAAGAGGATGGAAAAACGATTAGGCAACTTGTTACACCAGTGTGTTTAACACTCCTGTAGGAGGCCATGTGAGGCTGTACGTCCTTAAAAAATGCTTACACAAGCTCTCCTTATCATTACTTAAAAGACTTTAAAAAAGTATAATCCTTTGAATATTTTTGATTAGTCATTTGGTTTATAAAATGTTGTAAATGAAGTGGTAGGAATTCAAAGCACAATTTCTCAAAGCCCACAATTCCTTCTACTAATGTTCTGCTTTATGTGACAAATCATCCAAAACCCAGGAGACTAAGGAAAACAGAGGAGAAGCTGAAACCAGAGAATTTTGGCCTTATTTAAATAAAAATAAAAATCTAACAGCTGCAGATTAATTTTCTGTCTCTCAGCTTGTTGTTTAATTAAGAAGTGATTGCAGTCCTAATAAACAAAAAGTTTCAAACCTTTTTCTTTTTTTTTTTTTTAAAGAATGCCCAAAATCAAAGCAGCAAAGGTAGAGATTGGATTTGTTGTCTCTAACCAAAAGGACATTAAATAACTATAGTCCACAAGCAAACCATTCATGTACATAGTTCTTCATAACAGCATTTAATATGTACTCAATACGAATTATCAAATTACTTTTATCCATCATTTGACGGAATATAATCCACAACGATTCTAAACAATCAACTAAATTGTTTTAAGCAGTGTTGAATTTAAAAATGCCAAACATCTGTCGGTTCTGGTCCTGAAAACGTGATTATTAGCATTTCAAAGGATAAATGTGGCGATGCTCTACTGCTTCTTGTCAACAAATTCAATGCACAGAACCAGGCCAACACTGAAAGCATCCAATAACAACTATGATATGTGGATCAAACCATGATGTATCTTAGTCCTTTTTGAAACAGACAAAACTACTGTCTAAAAATTCACACCAGCGTATTTTGACTCCATTCTGCTGCCACAAATACTCTCTGGGTCCACTAAATCTGGATTAATCTGCAGCTAAGCAGTAGTGAAAAACAAAGGTACTGTTTTTTGTTAGAGAAATGTTTGATACTATGTATAGTGAGTAGGAACCAATGACCTTGGAGCCAAAGAAGAAGTGATGTATTGTTTTGATGTCATGGGATTTGTTCAGAATAACAAAACTACTGAATATTATCAGGCTTCTCATTAAACTATAGTCAAAATTTAAAGGGTTGGTCTGTGATAAGTTCAACAAAATAAACTAGAAAGCTCCTTCTGTGTAATGTGTTCGTAAATCAAGTCACCTAGTGAGGCCAGGTCCTGTGTTGTGAAGGACAGGTCCAGGGAGTTGGGTCTCTCAGGCCTGCGGGCTCTGGGCTGCCTGAGGAGGGCCTCTCCTCTCATGGTGACTGGAGCTTCCCCCTGCGGGGCCGTCGGAACAGACCCTGCCCCTGAGCTTTCTCCAGGAGGCCCTGTAGTTTCCCTGCTTCCTTCCTCTGCACCTCCCTCCTCTTCTCCTGCATCACTCTCTCCCCCACTCTCGCCGTCCCCCTGGCCGTGGCCGGTGTTGCTGTTGTTGTTGTTAGTGTTTGGTCGGGCTGAGCGGAGGGCGGCCACACTCGAGGAGGTATCCCTCTGATCGGTCTGCTCTCGTTCGCGGCTCAAAAGCGGCTCGTGTTCGTCGGGGCTGGCTGTGATGACCCCGAGGCTCAGCCGGCTGTCGTCCGACCTCAGGGCTCCAGAACCGTTCTGAGTTAAGCTGGATCCTCCAAAACCCGTTGCTCCACCTGCAACTATGGGCGAGATTCCAGCACTGCTGTGACCATTACCAGCGCCGTTAATGCTACCGTTGACGTGCGTGTCTCGTAAAACGGGTACGTTGTTTGTGCTTGTGCCTCGGTGAGCCTCTACAGCTGTGTTTGTGCCTGCTACTGCACCAATGTTCATCTTTGTTCCCTCCACCTGCCGCAGGTTGGATTTCCCAGAGCGTCCAAACTTGAACCTGAGCGAAGAGGATGACGATTCCTTCTTAGTGGGCTTGTTACGCAGGGGCAGACTGGACGGCCTCTTGGGCAGGTTCTGCTGCTTGGGCAGGGGGAAGATGGTGGTAGGCATAGTGGCAGCGGGGTCCGATGAGCCCGACGCTTCACTGGCCATCTTGATGAGGGGGTACAGAAGGCTGGAACTGCCGGGGCTTAGCGGGTCTGGGGAGCAGAACTGCTTCTGTGAGTGCTCCATCAGGTTTTCATCTGAACTCTCCTTCAGGTTCTTGTCCACCTCTTTAGGGTCCAGCTTGGTGGTTTCCAGGTCCTCCTGGGTCAGGTGTAAGCAGACAGGGACTGTGGCCGTCCCTGTGGGTCCCTCAGACTCAGAGATGATAGTGGTGGTTGTAGTGGAGGCTGAAGGGCTGCCTCTCAGGCCCATGCTGGTACTGCTGCCCTCTGGGCTGGGCAGACGGGCGTTGGCTTGCTGCTGGCGCTCCTGGTTAATGGAATTCCTGTTTCTCTCTCCTGTCCCGACCCCAGCCCTGCCAGTCACAGAGCTAGTGGTGTCCACCTGGGTGTTCTTGGCTACCCCCTCGTGCTCTTCGATGTAGCTGGAGGGATGGTCTGCGTATGGGCCAGATTTTGGTGTCATGCGATTTCTGGTTGAAAACATTGACAGTGCAGAAAATGTTAACAACATCATCTGAAACAGTTTCTACAACGACTGAGGTGGTTGTATGTTTAACCCTACCTCTCGTTGTGCAGTGTTGTGGACATGGGGTTAAGTGTAGGGCTGACTGATTTAGAGCGGTCCCATATGAGGAGCAGCTCTGCCAGTCGTTCTTCAGCACACTGAGCTGTCAGACGAGCCTCTGCATCCTGGTCCCAGCAGTCCTCCATCGTCTCTTTCAGAGAGCGAACCGCCTGACGGAGACACATCATGCCATTTAGTAAATATTAACAATGGAAACAGTGTCAACACACTTTGCAAAAGGGACATTTTCTTCACTCTATCCCCTCATCTATGATTGTACAATGTCCACAGGGATGTTTTTACATGTGAGGGATAGTGCTGCTTCCCAGCATTAGATGCTTGATGGGCTTACAGATCGGATAGATGATTGACAGCTGCTCTACAACAGGAATCAACACAATTTTCAGCCCTTACAGCTGTACATACATTCATTTGCAGCATCTGAGTAGATTCAGAGGTTCTCTGCTCATGGATTTTAAACCAGACCAACATGGTGGCTCACTCAACCCTTCGTTTTTATGAAAGCAGTTCAGCGAAATGTGTTTCTTAAAACATATGAGGTGAGAAATAACCTGTGCAGCTGCTGAATCTGTCCTCACTTTAGATTAACAACAGTTATTTTAAAAGTTTCACCAAAGTCTTATGAGGACCCTCGCTCAATACTGCTGAAATTCTGTTATAAAATGATCATATTATCGCAGCACTGTAAGACTGGCTCTGCTTCCCACACTGACACACACCAAACTGTTCTCTTTCCAGGCTTCGGGGAATTTGGGCCGTTGCTTCTCCCTGGATACGAGGACCTGCATGTCCTCAAACGTTGGGTGGTTCCCTGCCTCCGCCTGAAAGGCCATCTGGTACTCTGGCACAGACTCTCCTGGAGGGAGGCAAGGACAGGGAGGGGAAGGATGCCTTAGATATCTTTGATGTAGCAGAAATATTTATTAAGCTTGTTGTGAACATATCCTCTTTACAATACATGAGAAATTTCTACATTTGCATAATTTTCTGAGCAGAAATTGAAGCACTGCTACAAACATTTATATCCATCCCAACAGTAGAAACTCAGAACAGATTTCACATAGCGAAGGTTCTTCTGTGTCCTTATGTGTCTCACCAGGGAAAAGATCTGTGCATCTCATGAAGGTCTCCCAGTAGACAAGGCCAAGGGCATACATATCCACCTGCTTTAGTGCTGACTCACAGTCCCTCAGGTTCACCGCGCCCTCCAGCACCTCTGGAGCCATGTAGCGGATGGTCCCCACCTGGCAGACGAAGGAGGAATAAACAAAGGAAGAAAGGAGTGGGAGGAGGTGAGACAGTAGGGGAAGAAATACACAGTCAGGAATAATGTGATTATGCAGTTCCAAAGTTTAAAATGAAGAAAATGTTGTAACTTAGTTAACAGCAATAACTTGCATCATTGTTCTGGCAAGCTAAGCATTTGTGCTCTTCACATTTTCCTCAACAAAAACATGAAGGTAATGCACTATTACAACACAAAAATAGCTAATTGTAGGCTACATAACACCAAGCTATCACTATATGACACTGCAACTGAACCCTTTGATGCGCAACATGGGTCAAAAGTGACCTAAATCCAATGGAAAATGGGTATCTCCTGACCCACATTGCACATCAAAGGGTTATATGATCGGTTTTGGTGATGTAGAGTTGTGTCTTAGTGGCACAACTTCTTTCCTACTTGTGATTGATCACAGTTGAATGAAGCTGCTGCCTTCTCTGAGCCAATTTAAATAGGGTCTACCTGATACATTCATTAGATTCAGTCACAAACATTACAATCGGAAAGTCTAAGGAGCTCAGCACAGACATGGAAAAAGCAAATTACTGACATGAGCAAGTCAGGAAAGTCATTTGGAACCACTTCAAAGCAGCTATAGACCCCTAAATCAATTGTGCAAACAGTTTGTATGGTCTGCAATGAATTAGAAGCTGCTGGCTGTGTAGTTGGGTATTCCAACAAGACGATGACCCCAAACACACATCAAAAATAGTAAAGAAATGGCTAAATCAGGCTAGAATTAAGGCTTTAGTTCGGTCTCTCTAAAAAACCTACTGACTGTGCTGAAGGAAATACAAGTTTCCATCAGAAAGCCAACAAATTCAGTTCAACACAACCAGAATCAGTGTCGGCTAGGAGGAACAGATGAGAGAGGACGTGGAGAAAACAGATGCCACCTTGGCCACGCTGAGACACTTTGACTTTAAATGTCACCACAGAGAACAAATACAGTCTAGAGGACTGACACAGGCCCGAGCAAACAGGAGACGCTAATTGCCACTAGGGATTTGAGGGACAACTTTTCAAATTAGTGTTTGTCCCTCTACATGGTCAGTCTTTCAGCTGGATTTAATGGGCAGAATGTCTCAGCGCTGTCACGAGGTGACAGGAGTTGATTCAGTTGTTGATATATTTATCTTAATCAGGTTTGGTAATTATTCCAAAGTGATAAGCTCCTTGATCAGCAACGACAAGTTGGAATAAGGTAGGATTTATTTTAAAGGTAGAAAGTGCTATTACTAAACAAATACCTACAAGGGTTAAATACCGACTATAGTAAATAAATGCTCGCTTTCTGCTGCAGTTTTTTTTTTTTTTTTTTAATATTTTTTAGGCCTTCATTAGATAAAGACAATGAAGAGGCAGACAGGAAGGTAGGGAGAAGAGTGGGGGTACGACATGCAGCTAAGAGCCACGAGTGGGAATCGAACCCGGGCCGCTGCATTGGGGACCAGCCCCTGTACATGGGTAGCACACTTAACCCGTTGAGCTATACAGGCTCTCTGCTGCCGTCTTCTGACTACTTCTTGCAAACTCACACAGAGATTGATAACAGCTCTGCTTCCTCACCTCACTTATAGCAGCATTTTCCTCCTCCCCGTGACGTGCCGGCCTGTTTCCTGTCAGCTTCATGGACAGGCCAAAATCGATGATAACACATGTGCCGTCAGCCTTGACGAGAATGTTCCGGCTGTTCAGGTCCCTGTGGGAAACCGCTGGCTTGTACAAGTCTTGAAGGTGGAGAGAAGAGAAGATCAGAAGACAAAAGACTCGGGCTAATTTCGCTTTCATTAAAAATTGAAGCCCGTACGGCACTCCCAGAATTCTGTGCTTCCCAGACAAAATGTAAGCAGGTTTTGTGGTATTTTCTAATGAGTTGTAACATCCAGAGAATCCCTTCATATGGCTTTCCATTCCTCTTGCTACTCATTGTTCACCAAAGCAAGCTGCACTATCAACAGACAGCTAAACCCTCTAATCTAATCTACAACAATAGGATTAAGACCACATCAGTAGTTTCTAGCTGTGGTGTCTTACTGTCCAGCAGAGGGCGCAGTGAGGCAGAGGGCTGCTGGAAGTTGTGGCTGTCACCACAGCTATCTGCCTCCTGCTATTGATGTGCAGGATGAGTGGGGGAGGATGACGACTGTACCAAAGCCCATGAGATTCAGCTGTAAGCAGCTACACACAGCACTTACAAACACCAGCTCCCTCTCTAGCATTCTCTTTGGTCACTTCTCTTCACCACCCATCACTTCAGCTCTGTCCGTTTATTTTTTTTCTCTACGCAAACATTGACTCCCCCTTATGTATTTATTGTCACACGCTGCACAAACAGGAATAACTTCTATTCTTTGGTAGCCTTTGCACTTTCTTTCCTCGTTGTTTTGGAGCTTGTTTGATGTGTATCTGTGATTAAGAAGCAAAATGAAGGAGTCCAGTGTAGCTGCTGAGACTGAGGCTTGGTGACATGAGAAAAAAAACCCAGTCAGTTAAGTTTTCAGTTCTGCCTCTGATTTCACAGAGCCACAGGGACATTCAGATGTTATCTCAATCTCTATCTTCCCTCTCTGGTTTGTTCCTCTCTCAATTTTTCAGTCTCTCTGAGGCCAGCTTGAGGCTGGTCTATAAATACCCTTGGCAGAGCGTGCACGCAATGTGTATGTGTTTGTCAAAATGCAGGGATGCAAAGTGCTCCAAGACAAACAGAACCACGTGGAGCTGCAGTGTGCAGCATGTAAGATGGCTCAAGCACACACACACACTATCTAAAGCCTGTCTAAATAATCTGAACTAACTGGGCTAAACACACAGAAAGCTTTCCCATTTTCCATCACAATTCTTTGTATGTGTTTGTGTATCAGTAACAGATGGAAGCATCAGACTTGGAACTTGAGCCCATGTAAACTGTAAGCAGTTATGTAATTAACTGTGTGTGTGTGTTTGTCTGTGTGTTTGTCTGTGCGTCTTTTGTGCTTGTGTGCCCTCCAGCTCACCCCCTTTGAAGAGCTCGGTGTGCAGGTACGCCAGGCCACGGGTGACGGAGTGAGCCAGCCGGCAGCTGCTGACCCAGTCGTTGGTCTGGACACTCAGGTAGCGACTCAGAGAGCCCTGAGGAGGACATGGAGGAAGGGACGAGAAGGGAAAAGAATGTAGAAAGTGAGGGATAAAAGCAGACAGACATATGGAGGGAGGAGAGTCAGAGGGGGGAAGGGTGTTAAGATGGGAGAGAGAGAATGCAGAGAAAAATAAATTAGCAACATCACTTCCAAGATCTGACAGAAAAGAAAAAACACAGCCAGACTCTGAGACTTGTAGTCTTCAGCTCCCTCTTTAAGCAATGTTTGTGCCGCCCAATAATGTGGCAAGGTTCAAACATTACAATAATTCTGTCGGTGCTACTCTATTCGACCCCGTCTCCCAAAACTCACTTGCACTACATCTAAGCGAGTGGAATCTGCACCAGCAAATAAATCCCAACAAGGTCAAAACTGACAATTTAAAGATAAACTTCGCATTTTTAACTCAAAAAGCCGCTCGACCTTCACAAGGAAGGAGCAGTTTGACAACAAAACTGAATTTTTTATCTCTCGCTCACAAAAACGCCACACTCGCCTTCAGTTATGAGGCCAAATAAAAGCTATTTGCAATTAAGGTTTACGAATTCGGTGTAAGATTATGATGAGTATCAGGAACAACTCCGTGAAAACTTGTTTACCAGGAATTATAGTGAATGTAATTAATTTCTTTCCTAAATTATCTCCGTCAGCCTTGATAATCCTTTATTGGCCGGGTTGTGGTTCACACACAAACACGCCAATGCACACGCACATACACTTAATCAATCTCCAGGCAATTGGTGCATCTGCTACTAAAGACAATTACATTAGATCTGTTTGTTTTAAATAAATTACATTATCATTTTCTTGAATGCATTATGTGCTCCAATCTCCTGCCCTGACTTGCACTGCGTTTCCATGACAATCTGTATTAGACTAATGGCTACAACACATAATAGGCTCCTTTCATAAGGCGGAAGGGGGTCAGCTGACTTGTAATTAGCTGAAGGTTTGGACAGTAAGAATATTCAGCTTTTAGGTAAGCTTACATTAATATTGACGAGTTCTAAAAGGCAGCTTTTAGCAGTGTGTTGATGTTTTTTTGTTAAATCAACCAGCTGCATGTTAAGTGGTTTGCAGAAAAAGGATGGGTGCTGGATGGAATGATTATAACTTTTCATTTACATTCAGTCCACTGGACCAAGGGGGCACCGTCTACCAATCCACCTTCATGAGCAGACAGATTTAGAAAGTCATAATCAAGTTCAAATGCATCTTTTTGAATACTGGAAGGATTAAATTTCTGAATTAGTCAATTACAAAATTGATGGGAATTAATGTTAGCCAAATTTGCTGCTTTCTTTTAATGTTTTACGTCACTGTAATTTGAACTGTTGTTACATTAGGCTCCGAGACAGGAACACTGGAAAGACATTTTTCATTGTTATCTAGACTAAACAATTAAAAGGTGACAGATTCATCAACATGTAAAATGATTAGACAATCACTATAGACAGCAAACGCAACACACAGGCTTTTAGTAACCACGCTGCTTATCAGGGCTTCATACGGCTGACTGAAATAACTTAAGTGTGACTGCAGAAACTTTCTACTACTTCCGGCACCCAATCCACTAATCTGAATGACGACTTTCCTTAAAAGAGACGTGCATTCAGGCTGTGGGTGTGTATACTCACTGTTTAGAAACACATTAATTCATATAGATATTCAGTGTTTGTTTACCTCTGAGATGGGCAGTGATGGAGAAAATATGCAGCTCTTTTAATTAGGTAACATTACTAATACATTGCTATATAAGTCCTGCAGTGGAAATGCCACTTATAGTAAAAGAATGTGGGTATAATCAGGAAAATGCACTATGGTAGTAAAAGTACTCATTGTAGAAAAAATGCCCTGTGATGGTTTTATTATAAAACAGTATATTATACAATTAGATTATTTTTAATGCATTAATGTAATAAGAATGATTTAATAAACCAGAGTTTTATAACCACCTGCAACTCAATGAATTGAAATCGAGAATACAGTGGTCCCTCACCATATCGCGGTTCAGTTTTCGCAGTCTTACTGGATCGCGGATTTTTAAGTTGCATTTGGTATCACGGGTATATTTTGCGGTATATAGCTATTTTTTTTTTTATAAATTTACTATTTTGGTGAGCTGCTTTAAGAATGACAGTGGCGAAAAGATATCTTTATGCACTCTGCAACTGCCAGATGCTTTTATTTTGACACACACAGAGCAGGAAGTCATCAAACACACTCTCGTTCCTGACAACATAACACTTAACTAAAACTAGGCTGACTAAACCACAAAAAACACAACAAAACACAAACACTAATGACACTGTAATACTAACATAAACCACAATAATGGCATTTAAACCGCCAACACCCTGAATTCCCATGGTGCATTGCAGCACAACACTTCAGTCACAGCGACTAGCTCTGCGATCGCTACATTTTAAAAATTATTTTTTCAGCAAAATGAGCATTTTCTAGCTTAAAAAATTTAATACAATAATTAAAACATATTAAAAGAATATTTAAGCGAAATAAAATGCGTAGCGTACAGCACTGGGCTCTGATTGGCTCAGCGACTGTATTATTTATATATATTTTAAGGCTTTATAAACCCTTTCTACACACCTCACAGCACCACAGAGCAACACTATGCAGCAATCAGACATCTGTGTAAAACGGACAAGGCCAGATGCTGAATGCTGCTGCACACAGGAGACAGAGGAGACTGATGCTACGGTCGCTGAGCCAATCAGAGCCCAGCACTGTACGCTACGCGTTTTATTTCAATTAAATATTCTTTGAATATGTTTTAATTATTAGTTTTAGATATTTTTGTATATTGTTTTCAATTTTTTAGAGTAGAAAATGCTTATTTTACCACAAAAATAATTAAAAATAATGTAGCGATCGCAGAGTCGGACGATATTACTGAACTGTTTTGCTGCAATGCACCATGGGAGGGGTGTTGGGGGTTTAAATGTCATTATCGTGGTTTAGTCAGCCTAGTTAGTTTGGTTAAGTGTTATGTTGTCAAGACCATGAGTGTTAAGTGTGTTTGATGACATCCTGCCGCATTTTCCATAAAGATGCTTTCTGTGTGTCAAAATAAAAACATCTGCCAGTTGCAGAGTGCATAAAAGGCAGATGTCCTTTCACCTGTTCTGTAACTCGCCACAATAAGACAGATTAAAAAAATACCTATACACCGCAAAATCCTGCGATGTAGCAAAAAATCCGCGATACCAAATGCAATTTAAAAATCTGTGATACAGTAAGATCACGAAAAGTGAACTGCGATATGGCGAGGGACCACTGTACATCACTTGCGCTGGTGGCTCCTGGAGGCCTCTACTATTTAATTAAAGAGGTGTTTCCTAATCAACCGGGACTGAAATCTTGGGGGTTTCAACATAAACATTTCAAAAATTGCTGTCGAACACACACGCTCGTTCAGTTCTCCAGTACTCACGTGTGGGTAGTAGTCCATGACCAGAAGGTACTCTGTGCGTCCCTCTGGGCCGGTCCGCTCGTCAGCAGCCACAAACCGGGCGATGTTTTCATGCTCAAGCAGCGGGAGACGATAGATCGAGCATTCATTGAGGAAGTTCTGGCGGTTTGCTGCAGTGAACACCTTTACAGCGACAGGCCGCTCATCCAGAGAGCCACAGTACACCGCACCGTATCTGCCACGCCCAATCAGCTGAAAGAGGTGGTGTGGATGGGAAACGGAAAGACTATTAATAGACTTCTTTGGCATTCTAGACCTTTAGCACTCTGATAACTTTGTTTGTGCTGCTTTAAATGCCTTGTCACAGAAATGACAAGACGCAGGAAGATTACTTGACAAATACAAAAGATGCCGAAAACAGAAACACAAGAAAACGCTACGACGAGTGCAAACAATACAGTCACTCAGGCAGGCAGAGGAGAGATAGGAAATAAATCAAATGAAAGGCAAACAGCAGAGTTAAACAGCTAGAATGGTCCTAGGTTCGTTCCAAATCATCCAATTGGTGTCCTGAATTAACCAGAGCACAGGATGCCATTAAGGTCCAAACATTCTGTCTGAAAGAGTCATCTGCATGGCATTAGAGAAATTAATTCTGGACTGCATTTATTTCGATGCAGTTTCCCTCTCCAGTATTTATCTGTGGCTATAAAACATTCTGTGGAAAACAATGAACCCTGTTTTGTCTATGAGAGAACCTTCCCTGGCTTACCACCCCTCCCCACAGGCACGGAGTTTATTGTGAAAAAACAAGTGCCTGCATTTGATAAGGCGCAAGGACAGCGTTCAATATTCAATTTCTGCTTGATCTCTGTGGGCTGGAAAGCACTAAACGGGGGTCAAAAGGGGGGAAACGCAACTGCACCTGTGTAGCTCAGTAACTCTGCTCAGCGCTGATTGGCTGGCTGTCTTTCTGTCCTGTCAAAACACACGGCAGAAACTGAATTTTCTGAGGGAGGTGACGTTTTAACGCAGAAGACATCAATCACTCTGTTGGCTTTTTTACCCAATTTACTAGAAATCTCTACAAATCATTTGAATAGTCATAATGTAGTGTTTATTTTCCCTCTGAGTCGGTTACCGGCACTGGTTTCATCTCTTGCAGAGACTCGTTTAAGTCAGACACAGTGCCTGGTTGTGATTTTATTATTGTATGACAAGGCAAGGGAAAGCAAGGATGCCTTTGATGAAAGCAAAAACACCAGCATGATCACTTTAACGAAACCACATGGAGCCTGCTTATGTATTTATTTTTTTGCTTTTTTACCATTTTTTAAAGGAAATTTCTGTATTATCTTATGCTACAGTTGCCAGCTTTACTTAGCAAACTTGAATTGGAAAATAAGATCTTTGTCAAGCAGCAAAATCAACGCTGAAGCATGTTAGATGTTTGTGATGACTGAGTGGTGAATTAAAGTACTTGATTATAAATAGAAAAAAAATACACAAGAGCAGAGGCACATCATCCTTTTGCACCACTTCTGAGGTCGCACGCTTTCAAAATATTGCCACTACCAGAGTAGTGTTTGTTATTTCATGCTGCGTTCTGATTGGTTGGCTCGTACAGCTGGGTCACAGCAGCTTTCAATTTAATTTATTTCAACCTCTGCTGCTACGTTTGGTCGCAAACCTCCAAGCTGGCCATCGGTGAGCGTGTCTTAGTGTGATCTAAGAGCATCTTTTTAGATCAGGGGCGTCAAACTCATCTTAGTTCAGGTTCCACATTCAGCCCAATTTGATCTCAAGTGAACCGGACCAGTAAAATCACAGCATCAAAACCTATAAATAACCACAACTAAAAATTTTTTCCTTTGCTTTAGTGCAAAAAGTATGCTTTGAAAATGTTCACATTTAAGGAATGATCTTTGTATAAAATATTATGAACAACCTGAAATTTCTCAAGAAAAATAAATTAAATTTCAACAATATTCAGCCTCTTACACATTACAACTTCCAGATAACAGAGTGTCTACAAAAGAACACAACATTTAATCACAGGTATCTGGAACTGAATGATATAGTATTGTAGTTTCTGATCAAAACAACAAAAGTCAGACAAAAAACAAGACAAAATATTACAAAAATGAGACACAAAGCACCAAAAAAGACACAAAACAACAAAAAAACAATGAATAAAGCGAAATACAAAATGACAAAAATAAGACAAAAAACACAAGCGCGACAAAAAGGAAACACAAAACGACAAAAATGAGAAAACGACAAAAACATGAGACAAACGACCAAAGTCAGACAAAAAACAAGACAAAAAAACAGCAAACACATGACAAAAACGAGGCACAAAAGAACAATGAACAATCCAGGATTTTACTTTATAATCAAAACAACTTGTCATGGTCTAGAAATTATTTTGAATTTACAGTTTTACAAATTTACAGTTAATGTCTTCTCTGTCATTTTTGCGTTTATGAAGTCGTCCCGCTTGCCAGATTTGACCCTCTGGAGGGCCGGTTTTAGCCCGTGGGCCTCATGTTTGACACCTCTGTTTTAGCTCGACAACCACAGATTTTCATTGTAGTCGCTTTTTATCTCAAGCAACCCAAAATTAAACAGTGTAAAGTGGTCTTTACCAGAGAAATGTAACCAATGTAAGCACATTTAAAAAAGGTAGCAATGCTGAAAAAGCAAATCATTTTTGTAATATGTGTTTACCTCAAAAAGCATTGAGTAATACTGAAAATAAACTGGCAGTTTTCTAGTTGGTTAACAAAATGGCGGGCTTGGTTTATCTGGAAAGCTTCAGGAGGCTCATGCTGGTTAGATAGCATGTGTCATAGTCAGAACAGGCACGATTCCAAGAATACCAATCAGGCTGAAACACACCAGATTTTTCCTGTATATGTTAATTCGGTGAATCAGCTTGTAAATGGACCAAAAATGCCCTGTTTTGCTGTGGAAATTTGGGCTATTTAAGCATGCTGAAAATGCGAGCTTGTAATAAAAAACAGAACAGGATGGTTTCCAGAAGTTACACCGAGCTGCCCTCTTGCCGTCCTCCCTCCCATGGCCAGCTCATTTAAATCAGTTGCTGCATTCATTTGACTTTCAGCCCCCCCTGCTTATATTGTCATTGCAGCTGAATATCATCCCAACTCCATTGACTTCCTATCACAATATTAGCTCTCGCTTTTCCATATCGAGTTCTCCGGATCCTGTGTCAGTGTGAGCAAATTCCTATTTTCGTACGCCCAGGCCTGTCACTTAATGCGTCCTGCCGTGATCGGATGATAAAAGTCACATTGAAACGACAAATGTAACAGGAAACCTTGATGTATTTTTGGTGTGTTTTTGCCTCTTTGCCTTTGGTTTCTCCTTTCTCTTTCTAGCTCTCATTTTCCTTTCTCCTGAGTGTAGATGCTGAACTGGGTAGAGCGTTACATGTCTGTTCTAAAGACTTAAACTTTCATTTTCTATACACAGTACAACTTTCAAATCACAGCGTCGACAAAGGAACACCATTTCGTCACAGGTATCTGGAACTGAACGATACAGAATTTTACTTTTATGATCAAAACAACAAAGTCAGACCAAAAAAAAAGACAAAAAACAAAAACAAGACAAAATATTATAAAAACGAGATATAAAGCGAAAAAAATGGACAAACGACACAAGTGAGACAAAAGAAGACACAAAGCAACAAAAAACAATGAATAAAGCAAAACACAAAATGACAAAAATAAGACAAAAAAACACAAGCGAGACAAAAAGGAAAGAAGAAAACAAAAATGAGAAACAAAACAACAAAAACATAAGACAAATGACAAGTCTGACAAAAAAACATGACAAAAAAACAACAAGAACAAGACAAAAAATGACAGAAATGAGGCACAAAGTGACAAAGAATGGACAAATGACAAAAATGAGACAAAAAAATACAAATAAAGTGAAACACAAAAGGACAAAAATAAGACAAAAAACACAAGCGAGGCAAAAAGGAAACACAAAATGACAAAAACGAGAAACAAAACAACAAAAACATGAAACACAGGCCAGTGTTAATCCACAGGATGTTAAGAATGAAAGATGCAGAACCATAGTTTTGCGAGGCCATAATGATATTTCCACATATATCCCCAGCATTACTATTACAACTGAAATAATATGCTGGCGTGGAAGTGCGGGAAACAAATTAATTGAATTTATAAACAGATCAGTTCAGCTCAAAACTAAAAATATTACAAGTTGGATGTAGTGCAGGGACAGAGACAGAAGGCCAGACGGTGTGATGTTGGCACTGACCTCCAGCAGTTTGAGATTGTCTAGGTCCAGGGAGCTCTCAGAGCCAGCAGCCTCCATCATATTGAGGTTGTGAAGGCCTTGCTTACCGTCTCCTGTTAATACAGACAAACACACAGAGTATTCACACTTTGGGAAAACTAAAGACATGCAGATGCATCCGTACAAAAGATCAGCTCCGATTCCATTCATGCAATTAACTGAAATTCTACCCAAAAAAACATCTAAACAGCCTTGAATAGTAAATGCTGAAAAACGCTGCTTTTCCCCCTACAGTTAGGCGCCATGGTAACTCACCGTGCATCATGCGGTAACCAAAGAAGGCTGCTACAGCGACCACGGCCAGCACAGAGACTGTTGCCAGGGTGATAATTACCGTCTCTTCATGCCGCAGTGGGCGAGGGTCTACAAGCAGAAACATCATAAAAGCACAAATCAAGGTATGACCTTTATTTAAGGAGGGCAAATGTCTGAAAGCATGCCCTGGCCTTTGATCTCCGATCAGGAATCAGAGGAAGGTTAAGCACCACAGCTGAGATTTCAACACTTAGGCAGCAGTTTAATAAGCACACCTGTACAATCTGATGTAGCTCAACTCTGTCTTTATGGTGTAAATGTGAGTTACAGTCGATAACAACTAACACAACAAACTAAACAGTAATTAGACTTCATCTGAAACAGAAATAACTGCCAAATTAAGATGCAGGCTGAAGATTCAGCACCAGAAATCTTTTGAATTACACGATTTATTTTCTTACTGCTCGGCAAATACACATAATAAAAAACTCCACAGTAGATCCGCTTGAATTTCATGCTGTGTAATGTTACAGAGACCACAGATGCCCTTGAAAATAGCAGTTTACACACTGTTCTTTCAAAATAAAAAACCCAAAAAAACTAGGAACTGCCATTAGCTTCAGACTCACAACTTCAAATGCTTGATTTAACATTTCTGGAATGGAAATTCTAATTGCTCTTTTCGTCTCCTCTCTCCTTCACCCCGACCATTTTCAGCAGATAGCTGCCCTCCCTGATCGTAGTTCGACTGGACGTCTCTTCCAGTTAAAAGTAAGTTCATCTTTCCACTTTTGCCAAGTGAGTCAAAGAGAATCACTGAGTTTTACTCTATAGTGGAATTTAATCAAGTCTTGGTCTTACTTTGTGAAGTGCCACGAGATGGGATGCTGTCAATTGGCACTAAATTAATTTTAAAATTTATCTGAATTGGACAAAAAAATTAAATGGAGTAAAAAAATGTACGTAGCTAACTATAAGCCTGTTATATTCTGAATCTATTTTTGAATATGGTTAGCACTGATTACAGGGGGTCCTCGGTTTACGACGTCCTATTTCATTAGTATTTTTTTTGTTAATGTTTTGTTTTGTGAAATACCCCTGTTTTTATGACCGCTTGTATCATATATACACATAAGGACAAGTTGCATTTTGGTGACAAAGACTTAAGGAAACTCACAGCGCTTTTAATCTCCCCTCTGAGAGGCATGACTTCACCTTTTGGCTCTGTTTTCACACTTGTTGCTTCGATATGATTTGTTAGAAATGCGCCTCAGCTTATATTCTGAAAGGGCTCTGCAGGCCTATGAAACTTTCTCAGTGCAATTTTAAATAGACTGGCAAATGTGCAGTTTGGTCTGGTGTAATTTTCCCCTCGCAAATAGCAGGTCAGTCATTGCAGATAGCACAGATAGCACAGGTCTAAATGTCTTGGGTATTCAAGTATGTGTGTTTGCAGACGATCAGGCATGCCGTGAATCGCATTAGAAGAGAGCATCAATTAAGCCAAACAACCATGAACCATGGTCAATGGCCTGGAAAGCAGTGCAGGAAGAGATGAGCTGAGGATGTGTGGGTTGTGACTGGAGAGAGCAAGGAAAAGAAAGTATGCAAAAACAGGGAGAACGGTTAGATGAATTTAGCTTACAGTTATTGGTGGAAGCAGTTAGCTGGTGTGGAACATTTTTTACATAAACACATACCCACACTTGCTCTGCTCTCATTTACCTCGACTGTGCAGAAACAGTACAGGCATCCAGAAGCACGCTCTCCTGCATCCATCCCATCAGTCAACACACTAGTGTTGCCGTGAGACACCAGCTTTATCAATAATTGATGGCTTTGGGAGCCTAAGGGCAGCTTTGACTGACATACTAGCATGAGCATGCATGCACACACGCTCTGGCACACATGGGGGTTGACGAGACTCCCCTCAAATGCCAAGGTCAGTGAGTTTATAATCAACAAGAGGGTTGCACAGGAAACCATCTGACAAAACACAGACGCACACACATACACACACCAAGAGATTATTTATAATCACCACAATTATCACTGATCGTATCACCAAGCCCCAAGCAGCCGAGTACATTTTGTAAGAACTGGGTATTTTAACTCTATGCTTGAACTGCGCTACATATCAGAGGAAAATATTGCAATATGACACTCGACTGCAGCTTATGCTTTGACGCGAAATAGATCAGATTAATTTTCTTAAATAGTTCACTAACTAGTCTATTACATATTGAACAAAACAGTGAAAATACCCAAACAGAAAAAACAGCAAATATTGACTTAAGAAAAACAGGAATTAATTAAGAAAACAGGTGTCAAAATAAGTGTCTGTCGCTGAACTAATTGTTTCAAGTGTAATATTCTGTGTTTTTTATATATATATAAACTCAAAGGTACCATGTGGAGCTTTTAACAACTAGGAATACAATTGTTTTTATAAGTGGGCCCTTGCTTTGTTTTTTGTCTTTAGGTGAGAAACAATGACTGTACACATTACTCTATTTGTGTACAGACACCTCCACAGAACGGCTTTAAAATTAGCTCCATCTTGACACATTGAATTGATATATATATATATAAAAATAACAAAGATATAAAGATCCATTTTACTATCCTCAAGAAAAACAAGTAGCTGATAATACTGATAAGGTTCTAATTTAATGCCATTTTCAATCAACTCTGCAGCATCTATGTATAACTCAGCTATTTTACTTAAAAAAAATATATTTTATGTTAGTTAGTTTGCAGATAGATTCAGATTATTAAAAGAAAATATAATACACATAAAAGTAGTAATTTTATCATAAATAATGCCTTCCAGTAGCATATGATGCAGTTCAAAAGTTGGAATTTTTTGTCTTCTTCAAGGATTTAAGGTTCTTAATTGTCATGTCAGCGCACATATTCATGAAATTAGTACTCAGGTCCTGGTTATAAGTCAAAGAAATTACAAAGCAATACAGTTTTTTAACATTTCTCAATAATTATATTTCAAAAAAAAAAAAAAAAATATATATATATATTCAAAAATATATTTTCTGCAAGATTAGTTCTATTAGCACAGTCTCCTCATAGCTAGAAGGGTTCATTCTGAGTTAAGAAAAAGAAAAAACAAGTCTTATTTTCAGGGGATTATACACAAATAAAAACATAATTATGAATACTATATAAATATGAATAGAACATTTTACTTCTGCCAACTGATTCCCTGAAATTCTACACACATTAATACTTGTATAATCTAAATAACACAGGTTTTTGTGTTTATTTTTAAGATTGTTTGGGGACATTTGTGCCTGAAGGCCGCCACACACTGTGCAATTTTCGGCCGTCCCAGACGAAAGATAACAATCGTGAGAGAATCGTGGTGATGTCTTTGGTCTTGGCTCTAAATCAGTGGTCCTACGTCGCACTGTGAGACAGGTTCAAGGACGGCGATAAACTTCTGACAGTGTCAGAAATTTGGGGTGATCATCTCACAGTGTGACTGCGGCTGTGACCTACGACAACTAACTAACCAATAGAAATGCAGAATGAAATGACGAACTGATCAGCGCCACACTGGAGCTAAACCCAAATAGAGGATTTGCGGCGACAATGGCATCAAAACAAGTATGTGGGATTTAAACAAAGAAGACAGCCTCGTAGAGTTGTGGCAGCAGAAGCCTTTTTTCACGTGTCCTCCAGCTCGTACCACAACCAGACAAAAAAGGACGAAACATGACGTTTTATTCTTGCGCATTCACGAGGCTGCGATTCAGCTTCCGTTTTCATCGTGCAATCTGCACAGAGCAAACTTCACGTCGTGCCCAAAGATTACTAGATTCGTGCCATACAGTGGAGCAAGCTGTGAACTTTGAAGATTGTTAAAATCGCACAATGTGTAGAGGCCTTTAATTACAGTTTAGTTGACGAGACAAGAAAGGTGGAACGGAAAAAAGAGACACTGACATGCAGTAAAATCTTGCAATGACTCAGAATCAATGCACGGCCACCGCAGTGGGGAATAACAGCCCTTATTCATGGGTTACCTGCCCAACCAGTTGAGCTACTGGGGTGACTTAAGTACAGTTTTAAACACAGTAGCCTTATATATATATATATATATATATATATATATATATATATATATATATATATATATATATATATATATATATATATATATATATATATATATATATATACCTGTTTGTACACTACTGTGATTTTTCACTGAGAAACCACCTGACTCGAATCATTTCCTACTACACTGGGAGAGGGAAGTTCACATCGTCCCTACCACAGCAGCGAAGGTGTCTGTCCAGACATGTCGGAAATTAACAACGCAACAAAAACAGACATAGGATTTAGCTATAATACAATCCAAAGTTGAATTTCACTAATTAATCAAACACCCTATCAAAGCCAAGTTGTTGTTTTTCCCCTAATGCCCTCCTTTTTTTTCGTCTAGTCATCTGTCTACGCGGTGGAACAGTCGCTGGCACGCCCGCAGACAGAGCAGACGCTGTGTAATCCATGGAATGCAGAGAGACGATGTGGATGGTAGGGAGCGTGTGTTTGTGTTTATGTGTAGGCAGGAGACGTGATGAGCTGTCGTCCCTCCCACTCCACCCCACCACACACGCTGCATTCGCTCATAGCCAGCGCCAGAGAGGAAGGAACAATTAACAACACATCTGTCTGCTTTCTTTCTGTGACACCTTACCGAGAACTCACTACCAGCTAAGACCACGGAGGGCATTTGTACAGACTGAATTCAACCACTTTCACATCCCCGTAGAGGAGATAATGTACACGAGCTCTGATGAAAACCAATTCATCTCTGCAATTCAGTCGTCAAGGTTCCTGTTAGATGGCGATCAGGAAGCTCAGTTCTAACTTCTTGTGGCTCAATGATGCCATGGAGGAGGAGGAGAGAGAGAGAGAGAGTAGGTGTGGGTATGACAGATGATATCAAACATTCTTTCAATCTTCTCTCTTCAGCTTTGTGTTTCACTGTGTAGGCCTTTATTCATTTTCCACCTTCATTTCTCTCTCTGTTATTTTTCCTCCATTTATCCCCTTCTGCCTAATGCACCTAGTTGTATAACAGATGATTACAACTGTAGCGGAGATGTTAGAAATTGAGAGTCCATTTTTAAGACTCAGAAGAGGTAAAATTAATACAAATCCATGGAGGATACTCAGTTCTGGAAGAAATGACTGCCGTTTTCTCAATACGATGCAATTTTTTCTCCTGGACTTTTACCCTCGCAACTAAAGTGATGTCACAGATCTTTGACTGTTTTTAAAAGGCAGCAATAAATTCAAAACTAGATCTGGCCAACTGGTTTTGAATCAATTGCTGACCTACATTCATTAAAAAAGAAGATAATCATTACTCTGGAGTTATGTGATGATCGGCGTACGTTTGTCTGTCTGTCTGTCTGTCTGTTAGCAACATTCCTGAAAAACAGATAAACGGATTTGTATGAAATTTTCAGGGAAGGTCAGAAATGACACAAGGGCCAAGTGATTAGATTTTGGCAGTGATGCGGCTTATAGTCTGGATCCACGGATTTGTTAAAGATTTCTGTATCATTACCAGATAGGGGGACGGCATCACTGTAACCATGACAACACTACGTCAGCTGCCTGCTGATGATCACATGATCCATGCGATCCTACTACTAAGCCACCGCTACGAACACGAATTGTTTATAAAACTGTAACTGTGAATAATTCCTACTTTTTAAAGAAAATTTTAATAGTTTGAAGACATTTTAAAGTCATTTTGGACCCATTTTTAGTCATTTTTTAAACCCTTCTCAGCCATCCCAGACTATTAGCTCATTTTGGACAGGTTTTGAACAGTTAAGGAGGATTTCTTGAGCAAGTTCTGGACAAATTTGAGTAATTTCTAGTCATTTTCCACATATTTCAGGTGTTTTTTGACAAATTTTCACAACATTTAGAGAACATACTTATTTTATGATGTCAAATTTGAGTAATTTTGGACGTGTTTCTATTGTTTATAGTCATGTTTTGGAACCCTTCTAAGCCATCCTCGATGTTTAACTCATTTTGGACAGATTGTGAACAGGAAAAGATGATTTTTTGAGCAAGTTCTGGACAAAATTCTCATTCTCGACCCTTTGGGACTTATCCGTTGGGGTGTTTCTGAGTCCTACCAATTCCCACCACCTGCTACATACTTACATCATGCGATTCGGTATCCGTACATAACGTACACACACATAACACACGCATAACACACGCCTGTGCTCAGCAAAAGATCAGGAAATGAACAGTCTTGGCGGAGTACTGTGCTCTGAGTGCTTTTCTTGTTGACTGACATGACAAGCTGTGAGCATGTGTGTGAATACTTGTGTGCCAGGATGTGAAATTAACTTTTTAAGCCACTGACAGTATGTCCAAATATGATTCATTTAATAGTAAATGATCATTTAGTACCTTAAACCTACCAACCCCTTCATGTTAAACCAGTAACTGGCTGCAGCTAATTTCCCACCGTGGTGTGCCAGCTTGTGTAAATGGGTTGGAGCGTGTTAAAGAATGAATTTAGGAATAAATATTGTCAATTAAAATGTTGAAACATGTTCTAAAAGCTGAGATAAAATGCGACTTTTTAGCACTGTCTCCTCTAATTTCCTCACAACAAATACGCTTAAAACATCGCAACTTACATCGCACTTTTTTAGAAAAGCTGCTGCGAATTCAGGCATTTTAAGCCACAACAATCTCGAAAAACAACCACGAAATCCTGGAAGTACTGATTAATTAACAAAGACATCCCACAACACCCGCATGTTCAGTGTTAAAATAAATCTATTGTGTGACAGCAGGGATGACTGGAACTAAACACGTATGTCCTTACAGATGGGCTGTGCAGTGGTGGGGCTCGGCGTTGGGAAGTCCTCTGTGAAGTTCACGTTGCACATGTCACTGCCACAGCAGCAGAAGTGGTACGTCCCATTCTGGATCTGTGGAGGCAGGTTGGTCACCACGCAGCGGTCCTCACGGCAGCCCTGGTTATCGCCCAGGTGAGTCCAGCAACCTGAGGGAGGGAAAGAGGGATTGAAAAAAAACTGTCAAATGTAAAAATCAGTAGATCAGCAGTACAGATCAGAACTTTTAGTCTCATGCTCCAAAACCACTTTCATCAGTTCTTCCAGCCTTCTAAAGATTCTGCTTAAAAGCTGTTGGTCTCATGTGATCATCAGATTTTGCTTCCACCAAGGTCACAGTAGACTTTTCACAGGCTGTGCATCATTCCTTATGGTGGCTTAACTGGACATAATGTGTAATCAGAGCCCCTATAAAAGGTCTGATTACCGCAGTCCCTCGATGTCCAACTGTCTTTCATGAAATTATGTCTGAATCGACGCTGTTAGAAGTATTTCAATTTGAAGATTGTATCAGCAAAAAACACCACTCTCAGTACTGTCAATTTTCAAAAATGTTAGAGGACTGTTAGCAGAGTGTTTCCACACGCAAACAGTAAATTATAGTTACAATCTAGATTCTTTTTAAATCGTGTCCCATCAAGATTCTGAGCTGAACAGCAATTTGTTCTGTCAGCTGGCTAGCACATCAGCTAAAATGGCTGTTATAAAAGGATTAGTTGAGATAAAATTCAATATCTTTGTCTCTGTCAGATGCAATTTGCCATTTTTTACCATAAATAGACATACAGCTGTCACCACAAAACGTCACTTTTGAATGTAAAGATTTGAATAATGGTATAATTTGAGGTATCACAGTAATAAACATTTAATGTGGGGCCAAGATTAAGATTCAACTGAATTCTGCAGCGATTTGAAGTTGACGTCAAAGTGTACTTTTTACATTTAAACTAATTGTACATCTAATACAAGCTCTATAGTTTTCATATCATAATTTATAGTTCTCAAGGATGAATGGGCAGATTGAAGGAGTAGTAACCCTTTAAAAATGTACTAATGTGACCATTTGAGTTGCATAAAGGAAATGTTTGTACCTGAGGTTGAGAGATTTTTATTTGATATTTTCTAGATAAATCCGTCAATCTATAATATGCCAGAAGACAGTGAAAAATGCCACCAAATGACCTTCTTTTTGTCCAACCAACCGGCCAAATGCTCAACAGAGAAATTTACTTTGACATTAAGCTGTAGGAAAACAAAACAGTGTCATATTTGAGAAGCTGGAACCACCCAATGCCTACATTTTACTTGTAAAACGAATAAACAATAATTAATTCAGAGGCACGTTCATTTCGTGACACGCAACCAATTGATAATGCAACTCCACTGTAACAACCTCACACTAAGTCACCAGTAGAATACCTTGTTTGACGAGCCGCACTTCGCCTGGAGGAGTTTTCTCCCACAGGCCAAAACAGTGGCTGCCCTTGGCACATCGGATGGTCGTGTTCTCCGGGGAGACTCGGCCTTCGCCCCCCGCCACTCGTTCCACCTCCCACTGCTGCTGCTGGTCTGTGAAGGCACACTCCCTCTCCTCACCCTGGGCAGCTGCAAAGAGAAAAGAGAGCTGAGTCGCACGTAATTTCAAGCAAAACAGGACCTAGCTTTGCAGCCACAACAAAGTGGATGACAAGAGGCTAGCACACCAAATTTTAATCATTAACATATGTAGTGAGGACGCTCAATAGCTTCATTAATTTAGTTTTGTTTCATCTCTTGATCATTTTCTCAGACTTAAAACAGACAACATATGTAAAAACACAAACATGTTCGCACATCTCTTGCATGCTTCACCAGCAGCCGAGGCAGACTGATACTGTGTCTGTTTGTCAATACAGGAAGAACCCACGGATGAAAAATAGCTGTCTGCTACCAAAGACCGGTGCCTCTCACAAGCCAAAAGATCAATAGAAATACCAATTTATACTCCAGGCTGAAGGACATAACAAAAATCACGTACAGGGGAGTGGAGGAAAAAGTGGACATTAGATTTTCGAACAGCCCTAATTAAAAACACAAACAGAAAAATACCATAAAAAAATTAAAATTGTCAGTTCAGTGCTCACATCAAAGCTCCAATCAGCTATTTGATTTGTAGCCTCACATGCAGGAAAACATGGGGGGTCAAATTGTATGTTCTGAGTGAAAAAAAACAGCCAGAATGTGTACGGTTGTGAAGAAGTACAGTCTGCATGTTGATTTGCCGTGAAGGTCTGGGAGACTGAGTGCCATGCCAGCAAGGAATAGTTTGAATGTCATAGTGTGTGTTTGTGTACGCAGCCTGTGTCGTGGGTAATTTCAGATAAGAGAAACATGATGTGCCAGTTTGTTTCCCTTACTCCCAGCTCCTCCCTTTCCTCCATCCGGAGAGACAGACGCGGAGGGGAGGGCTGTTCCAGAGGGTTGCAGGGAGGAGGGTGGCTGTGCCCTGCCCAAGGTCAAGCTAGTCTGTGTGGGCAGAGGGCGACACAGCGGAGTGGTAGCTCTGCTGGGCACGACGCCAGATTTCCTCCTCTGCTCCCATCCTTAGATAAAGCTATCAACCCTGGCCTACTGTGGGCCTCGGCTGTCCTCCACCTGTTGGCCCTTTGCTGCCTACTGTTCTGTGGGACTGACTTTGCCTACAGGAGGTGCATGTGTGGAGTGGAAAAGCAGTTCAAACTAAGGGTTAAGCATGTGGACAGATTTTCATTATGAGAAAGCTGCATTTCAATGAGATGACACCACTGCCAGGGCTAGCTTTTTTTGTTAAGATAGACATGCGTTTACAGTAACGTAAAGTACATGTTCTTTAACTAAAAGCAATATAAAACAACATTAATCCTACACTAACTATAAGAAATGTCAAATAATAAATGCTGGGCAGCTGAAAACAGAAAAGCAGTCTTCTGCCACAGCTGTGTTTTCTTTTCAGCCCACACCTGAAGTCAAGCTCTTTACTTTGAAGAGAAAATAACTGATCTCAGAGAACTATGATTTCAGAATCAGAATCAGCATTAATGGCCAAGTACGTACACAACATACAAGGAATTTGGTTACGGCTGTTGGTGTCACCCTAGGAATATAGAAGAGAATAATAAAAAATGGAGAAACTATAGGAAGAAGAACAGGGAGAAAAAAATAATAGTAATAATAAAATTAAACATAATATATACAGATATTTACAGCTAGAAAAGGACTTTATAAACATAGTCGTGCAAAATGATTTTCACCACAATTAAGCTCTAAAGCAGAATCTAAAGCAGAATATTATTTGGGAGACATATTGGACAGACACTTTTCCGTCCTTCCAGAGTAAAGACAGAAAGAGATTTATCTTGCACAAGTCACATTTTAATCATTTTAAGGAAATAAGTGCCCTATTTGCTGCAGAATTAACACAGCTTTACTGTGCTCTTTCATTTTGTTTAGTTGAGCTGCTACAAGATATTATATAAGACACATACACTGCCAGCCTTCTCATTCAGTGTTTTATTTAATTATTTTCTACATTGTAAATTAATACTGAAGACATCAAAACTATAAAAGAATGCATATGGAATTATGTTGTAAACAAAAAAGTGTTAATCTTCAGTATTAATCCACAATGTAGGAAATAATACAAATAAATAAAAAGCATGAAATAAGAAGGTGTGTCCAAACTTTTGACTGGTTGTGTATGTTGTGCAGACTTTTGCAGCAAAGACCAAGAAGATGGAATTCTGGCGTACATTTAGTTTATCCCTTTTCAAAAACTACATGAGTGGATTATTAAGCTCTCTTTGTTGTGAAATGAACAGATAAATAAAGGTAGAAGGTAAAGGTATAAAAACAGAAGGTCATGCTGGCTAAACCCTTAACCCAAAGAGAGATTGTCCAATTGTAGCATAGCAACCATGACTAGGCTTAACAGGGGTGTCGGGCTTTGGATGCAGCTCTAGTATCACCGTCTGGACAGAAGGTATAATATTGAGCTGTAGGTCACGCTGTATTTTTCTGCTTTAGGTCATGTTTTTGTTGATCTGGGCGATAAAATGATGGTGATGAGTCAACGATAGACACTTTTGCCCATTTCAGACATCAATCCGTCACTTTTTTTGTTAATGTTCCTCACGGCAGCCTTCAGACACACGTAACATTTGTTGATATTTGCGAGGCTGGACAACTCACCCAGTGGTGTATAATACATAATAATGGAAGAACAATATTGGTGGCAGCTAATCCAAGTGTCCAAAAAACCCAGTGTGTTTCTGATTTCTTAAAGTATGAATGTCTGGGGTGAACTAAAGTACACAATTTGACCTACTGGTAGATTCTGATTGTCTGATGTGAAGACATGTAGGCCTACAGTGTGATCCTGTGTGATCTGTTTGAGCTCTCTTAGGGATAATTTATAATTACAAGAACTCAATTAAGATACCGGAGCTGTTTTTCCACATGCAAATGTGTGCAACTTTTCTCTCTCTTTGGAGACTCACATATGAATCCTGCTGATGTCTGATGCTTAGTATTAAACAAACCCAGAGGCAATAGTTGGAGGTAACAAACTTCAGCTTCTCTTGATGTCTTGTCATCTCACTGGCTTAGTGCTGGTTACAGGAGGCAAGTCTGCAGCTTGTAATTTTCTATTAATACTTTAAATATTTTAGATAATGTTTTTCTTCTTCCATACTTCATAAAAAATAGGCAGCAATCAACTATCAGCTATTACTGATTTTGACTGAAAAGAAAGATTTTATTGATCATTATCACCCAATGTGTGCGGGCGTAGAGCATGAGTAAAAAGCGAGCCATTACACAGCCAGGGAAGGCAACTGAGTTAATTAATATAGAGGTGAATGTGTTCTATCAGGTACATAATCCAAACAGCAACTGAAAAGCTCTCTGTCTAGACACAGCATAAGCAAATCAAAACCAAAAACAGAAGCACAAAAGTTAGCATTTCGAGCTAATTGATGTCTCAGTCCATGAATGTTGCACTGAAGTTTAGGGTAATGAGAGCCTCCTCTATTTGACCTAGGGAAGTTTACACAAACTACTTGAAAGTACCAGTAATTATATCTATGTGGAACTTCTGTTTTGCTTCTTGTAGTCTGTAAGTTAAGCAGCTAAACTGCGGTAAGCCTACATGTTTTCTCATCGTGCTTGCTAGCTGTAGTTGTTTGTTTTGGATAATCGAATGGTAGGGGATGTTGATTTGGTACTTCTAGCCTCACTTTATTAGCATGACATCATGGATGGAGCCATCAAGTGTGTATTTAAAGCAATTTCTCAATGTTTTTGTTGGTCCACTATAAATGTTATACACTCTCTCTCAATCTGAGTGTTAAATGCCCATTGCCACTGCATGTGTCATTAGTCTTGAATAATTATTACTACAATAGGATTCGAGCACCTCATAATGAGCCACATCCTGACTAGTTACAGTAGCCTGTGGCTGGCATACACCAAAGATGTGTAATTGTCATTTTACTAGTCTAGTGGAGGGACGTTCCTTACATTACCGGCTGGTTGACATCTATGTATTCTGCACATGCACTATGCACAGTCACAAATTTTGGGTTACCTGCAAACATCTGCAGAGGGGACTAGAGATTTCACATCAAGCAGACCTTAGTGGACCCCTGCATACTTGTAGAAGTGGAATGAATAGTGCTGGCCAATGAGAGGAGGGTAAATTGGTCTCAATTTAGGTGTATGCTGGGGGTCAGTCAGTGTGGTATGGTACCTATGATTGCCGAAATCAGCAAGTATGATCACATGACATTGGCAGCTGTGTTGATTTGTAAACTCTGTCCCACGCAGTTATGGAGCAAATCATATTGTCTGAAGGCCCCATTGTCATTGGAAACAGTCTATATATCATTCATCACGAGATTGACAGCTTTAACTTTGGATTCTAGGATTTTTAAATGTTGCCGTGTAGTTATGAAACACCACGACAGTAAAAAAATTCTTGAGATGTTTTTCACTTGATGGCAACTAGCTGCAAAGAAAAAAGAAAGAAATGTACAAGTGTGTACATAAGTGGCCTCAACGATCATATTTTCTGTCTTAAATCCTTTCTCAAAGTGCAAACCCAGCAATAAAAGGAGAGTAGGTGGTGGAACTGAGGAGCTGCACAGGAGGAGCTCTATTATAAAGAGGAGAAACATAAAGAAACAATACAAGGAGAACAATAGAAGGAAGTACAGAGCCTGTGACAACACCCACAGACAGTTAGACAAACACATTGACCTTGTACGCCAGAGCTGGTCGAAGTGAAATACACTAAGCAGATTATTTCCAGTCCGTCTTGCAACGTTAGTTAGATGCTGACATGAATTCTTAACAGTTTTGCTGAAGTTCAAGGCAAGACCTCTTAGGTGTTGGGGAAAAAAAGAAGAAGAAAAAGGCCAAAATGCTGAGAATTATCTAGAAATGGATTCTGGATTTTCATTTACATCAGGGTTGTCAAACTCATTTCAGTTCAGGGGCCCCATTCAGCCCAATTTGATCTCCAGTGGGCTGGACCAGTAAAATCACAGCATAATGGCCTATAAATAACCACAAATCCAATTTTTTTTCCTTTGCTGTAGTGCAACAAAGTATGTTCTGAAAGTGTTCACATTTAAGGAATTTTCTTTTTACAAAACATGATGAACAACCTGAAATTTCTTCAGAAAAATAAATGCAATTTCAACAACATTAAGCCTCAGTTTAGCATTTTGACATTACGACTTCCAGATCACAGTGTCTCTATAAAGGCACAAAACTTTCAGTCATAGGTATCTGGAACTGAATGATATAGTATTTTACTTTATGATCAAAACAACTTGTCATGGTCGAGAAACTATTTTAAATTTACAGTTTTACAAATTTACAATTTGTGAGTTATGTCTTCTCTGTAATTTTTATGCTTTACAATGTCGTCCTGGGGGCCGGATTGAACCCTCTGGAGGGCCAGTTTTGGCCACGGGCCGCATGTTTGACACCCATGGTGTAGTAGTATGGAGAGTGACGCCAAGCAACCCAAGCTTATTTGCAGTCAGAGCCACAGGAGCAGCGCTGTAGTCACTTTTCATTGGTTTGTCTGCAGCTCTGCTTGGCCATGGTTGGTTCTTTGACTTCAGATCTGTGGGATTTTTTTTTTTTCTTTTTCAGAGAGTTTCTGGTTGGACGCCAATCTCTGTGTTTATCTCTGATTGGTCATGGCAGGCTCTGTACCTGGTTCTGCTCTGTGGAGCTTCCTATGTAATCTTGGCTTCCACTGCAGTATTGGATTGTGGGTCAGAGTATGCAGGCAGGGCCAGTGGAGCGAGGCAGAAAGAGAGAGAGAGGGTAGTCATATCAAAAGGCTTCAGAGTAGTTTTCTGCTCCGAGCCTCTTCATTGGATGATGGCGGGCACTGCTGAGTGTTTACCCGTGGCCCAGTTATTTGCTAATCTCCCACCCTCCCCAGCCGGCCTTCGGTGCACCCTCCCACCTTCTCGGACTACCCCCTTCCCCTCAGCCTCACTGCTAAAAAACAACAGCGATCTAATCTGGCTCTCTCTCCTCTCTCTCTATCCCGGCTGCCAAGGCCCATAGGAGCGATGCAAGACACGGTGGTCTGAGGCTTGATTAGAAGTCAGCCAGTGCACTGATGTGTCGGCTGTTTTCAACAAAAGTTCACATCCAAGATTAGAGGCAGAAACACGGAGAGAGGAAGCAAACAAAGAAAAGAGAAACAGAAAAACAAAACATGTTAAAACAGAGACGGCATTTTTGATCAAAGGCTGAAACGTGCTCGATGTACACGTGTACGCACCGACAATACAAGTTGTCTTCTCTTGCTTGGCTTTTCATGTCATTATGCCGCCATGTACTCTTGCTGATTCGCAGTCAAAATATCAACAGTATTTTAAAAATGCATTTAAGCAACTTGTGTTCCTCTGTGATGTTGTTTACATTTGCAAAGTGCACCCTGGCAATGCAAAAATGTTAAAAATGCAAAGAGCCACTATCTTTCCCCATGTGCAGCGCGTTCATTATCAGAGCAGCTCAAGCCGCTGCACGCCGACAACCCTCACCACCACCGCTATCTGCCCCAATCCTATCTGTCATTGTTTGGGTGCTCGCTTGTTGCTGAGGTAGGATGGATAGGATTCAGGGATATCTGCTGACACCCCCAATTTTCCAAGTCCCCCGGTTGAGTTTAAAGATGTGGGAGGGGAGGGCGAGTGGGCTTTAATCTGTCCCATCTGTTGCCCTGGGACTGCCCACTCCCTCCCTCAAAAACACCACCACTACTCAGTCTGTGTCTGTCTGGGTCTGGTACAGTTATGCTAATCCTGGGGGCTTAGACTACCCTCAAAGCTCGGAGTCCTCCATTATTGACCACCATGCATTTATACCCAAATCCAACGCTCCTCCTCCTCCATCCCTGTATACCTCAACTTTCCCAAATATGTCCTGAAATCACAGATGACAAGGGGACTAAAGTCGTGTTTGCTATCACTCGGTGGGGGGGGATAATCTCAGATTATTTCTGAACAAGCTAAAGTCTGGTTTCAGGCCGTATCTGAATTTATTCTTTGTTGATAGCAAAAATAATTTCTACGCTAAATAAATGAACAGCAAGTGCAGGGTTGGCAGGCTACATAATAGCTTGACAGGCTGGTTTTCTAACACGTCCACCCACTCCACAGGAGGTCTCCGGTTGTCTGCTATGATGGGGATTTCACCTGTTCTGTGAGAGCTAATTGATGCTGTGATGTTCTGGCAAATCAACATGTCGGCTTATTAAAAAGAGTAGAGCTGGAACACTTAGGTGATTACCTTAGGGACTGTTCAAAATGATCCTGGTCTGGACTTATCAATTTATTATTTCAGTCATTTTGCAAGAAACAGTTAAAAACATTCTCAAGTTCCATTTTCTAAACTTTGACGATCTACTGCATCGTCTTTCTTTGACAATAAGCTGAAAAAATGGGGAATACAAGCTGTTCAATCAGTTCATTGCATTAGGGCAGCAATTGATGATTGGTTACTTGATCAATCACTCGTAAATCATCAGAAAAGAGTAAAAAATGTCCACTGTAATTTTTAAGTTCACAATGTGAGGTCATCACCAAGGCTCAGAAATAATCACTTTACTATCATCAAGTATAAACAGAGAAAAAGCAGAAATTCTCATAACTGACAACCACAAACCATCGTTTTGCCATTTTTTGCATAAAAATTTAAACAATGAATGGCTTGTTGAGTTGACATTTTATCTTTTTTCATTCATCTGATCAGCGGATTGTTGCAGCACTAAACAAACAGCCACATCAACAGACTTCTGACAACTGTTTTAGTAACAGAGTGTTTTTTTAGGGCAGCTCCTTAAATCTAAAAATCTGACGCTTTAATAACTGTTTGAGAACATCGATCAACAACAATCTGCATCTGAATTGATAATAATAGTTGAACTTTATCATTAAAAACATGAGGCCAAAGTCTAAGGCAGCATTAGCTTATAGCGGATGCATAAGTTTTGGTATGTATGTTGGATATTCTCTTGATAGGTCTCTTCACTTTTACACTGTAAAATTCTTCAACATTTACATTGTAAATTCTTCAACAATCAGACTAATTATTATTGCTATAATTTACCAATGTTCATATTCTATGCATCTTGGTGATATTTTCTAGTGGATCTGCATCAAGATTCTTTATGTTTTATTGCATTACTATCAGCTGCAGGATTTTTAAATTCCCAGATATCAATCTTAGAATCAGCTTCAAATATCCAGCATCAGTCAGACTATGCTCATCACCTTGAGTGCACACAATTAGGGCTGAACGATTTGGGGAAAATGTGCAATTGCAGTTTTTTCTGGCAGATATTCCAATTACAATTGGATTTGTTGAAAAAAAATATTTAATACCCACTGCGATTACTGCATGACATTCTGTCAGAATTGAGACTGTCACACGAAGGTAACAGCATGAATTTGTAAAACTATTCACATGACTGTTTAAACCCTGGGTCAGACACGCTGCATAATGCATATGGTGAGTTGCAGCCTTAACTGCACTGTTTCAAATTGTGATTTTGATTGGAAATTGATTAACTGTTGCATATAACTAGTCTGAAACCTTCACTTTCCGCCAATAGTTGCTTGCAATACTGGGACCTAAGAACCTTACTCTGTAAGCTGATGGGGACAGGAACAGTCAAAATTAGATATAAAGACATATGGAGGGAAAAAAAGAACAGTTCACCCATATTCTGGGCAACATTTTTTGCACGCTCTAGACTTATTGTCTCTGCTGGTCAAGGAGAACACTTTGTGTTAATCATAGGCTGTCACTCTGAGTTACCATCTCAAGGCTGCACCTTTTGTTTTCTAAAACATCCGCTAATTTCTCCTTTTTGCCAAACCAGAAGGTTGGCTGAACACTGTTCTATTGTATCTCGTACTGCTTTTACGTCGACTCTGAACTCAAACCAAGGTACTAAGAGAGACAGTCATTGATTTTCTTCATCTAATAGAGTACAACACCGGCTGTATTAGAGACCAAATGGCCTCCCGCCTCCCACCTCCTCCCCTTTCCGTTCCAGTATTCATTGGTCTGTTTCTAGCCGCAGTCGGTGTCATCTCCTCTCACAAAATAACAATGTGGAGTTCAAAATATTGCGGAATCCAGGGGAGATTTTTATATCCTCCATGCTCTGCAATTACTTCCTTATCCTATCCGCCATCTAAACTGCATTTCTCCAGTTGTGTGAAACTAAATTGCAGGCGCAGAGTGAGTCCACATTATCATATTACCTCTATTTCTGGTCCCGCACACAGTTTTACACCAGATTTTTTTTAGCATTTTACTGGCTACATTTTTGTCTGGTTTACTATCCTCGTGTTTACCGCCGCAGGGATGTTGCGTCACATCCTGAACAGCATAATGCCCGTTCAGCAGTATGGCTGGAGTGCCAGAGTTAATGCAGCCTGGGCAAAATCTGTGCCATGAGCTGGAATACACATTAACAATGCACATATTTTCACACCAATAATGATTTAATTCCATTACTGTACTGCGTAGTCGTGTCTGGATTTTGCTACAATAATTTATATACTTTATCAGCAACTATTTTGACAATTAAGTCACTTTTCAATCACCAAAGTGTTAAACATTTGCTGGTTTTCGCTTCTGGAATGGCATAATTTGCTGCTTTTCTTCATCACATAATAGTTAAAGCCATTTAATTTTTTTAAAATCTCGGGCTGTGTGCAAGGGCGTTTAGTTTAGTTTTTGTTTTTTTACCACTTTCTGGCATTTTGTCAACTAAACAAATCACTGATCTGCAAATTAATTAATAAGGAAAACACACTTTGCTTAGGTAAAGTGGTTGAATAAGATATCTGATATTTGCAGCATAGAGTGCAGGGGTGTAAAACTCATTTTAGTTCAAGAGCCACATTCAGTCCAATTTAATCTGAAGTGGGCGGACCAGTAAAATCACAGCATAATAACCTATAAATAACCACAATTCGCTGCTGTGCCCTTTGTTTTAGTCCAAAAAAGTACATTCTGAAAATGTTGACATTTAAGGAAGTATCTTTTTACAAACAACCTGAAATTTCTTCGGATAAATAAGTGCAATTTCAACAACATTCAGCCTCAGTTTATCATTTATACATTACAACTTCCAGATCACAGAGTGTCTACAAAGGCACAAAACATTTAGTCATCTGGAAATGAATGATATAGTATTTTACTTTATGAGCAAAACCACAAAAGTCAGACAAAAAACAACAAAAACAAGACAACATATAAAAATTACATGCAAAATGACAAAAACGAGATACAAAACAACAAAAAATGAGACAAATGACACGAAACAAAACAAAAAAAGAGACAAAAATTTTGACAAAAAAATTACAAAGCGACAAAAAATTGGACAAACTAGCAAAATGCGACAACAATTACACAAATGACACAAACGAGACCAAAAATGACAAAAGCGAGAAACAAAATGATAAAAAAGTAGAAAAATGATACACAAAATAACAAATAAAGCAAAATACAAAATGACAAAGACAAAAAACACAAGCGAGACAAAAAGGAAACACAAATAGACAAAGTCAGACAAGAAAAGAACCCGAAAAAAACAAGACAAAATATTACCAAAATGAGACACAAAATGACACAACAACAATAAGCAATCTCGTATTTTACTTTATAAACAACTTGTCATGGTCTAGAAATGATTTCAGATTTATAATTTGACAAATTTACAATCTGCAGTTAATGTCTTCTCTGGAATTTTTACACTTTACCAGGTCTTCCGCATGTTTGACACCCGTCTTAACTACTACCATTAGATCGAGGCTTTCTCTTGAGTCCAACTTATTGTATATTCATGCCCAAATGTATGTCGGAACCCACATTCAGGCACCGGTTTTTACCCTTGTTCCAGGTAAGCAAGAGGTTTCGGGGTCCAAAGAGGATTAGAGCAGGGCTGTATTGTAGTGTAGCATAAAAAGACCAACTCGTTAGCTACGCCTGTCCAAACCCTGAAACGGTGTCTCGAGGGCCCCATACTGTGGCGTTGACAAGACCCACTGTTCCCCCAAGCGGGCTGTTTCTCTCCAGCCTCCCAGGGCCGTGAGGGGACTCTTGGGGCTGTCTGCTCTGCTGTCACGTCGGCAGCTCAACAGAAAGTGAAGTCGGGGGCTTGAGATTAAATGTCGAACGACAACAAGAGCCAGGTACAGACTGATGGTCGACTCTAGATGGCAGGTTTAGTCACAGTTATAGTCAATAAAATCTGAGGAATTCGCCTGCGTGACTCACAAATAGTGGCAGAGACATTTTATAAATGGTGCAGAAGCAATCAGAATTTTATCCTTGCACTATAGCAGGGGTGTCAAACACGCGGCCCGCGGGCCAAAACCGGCCCTCCAGAGGGTCCAATCCGGCCCGACTTTCTTTATAAAGTGTAAAAATTACAGAGAAGACATCAACTGCGGATTGTAAATTTGTAAAACTACAAAATTAAAATAATTTCCACAGCATGATAAGTTGTTTCTAATAATAAAGTAAAATATTAGATTGTTGATTGTTCTTTTGTTGTTTTGTGTCTCATTTTTGTAATATTTTGTCTTATTTTCATTGTTTTTTTGTCTGATTTTTGTCGTTTGTCTGTTTTTGTCGTTTTGTGTTTCCTTTTTGTCTCACTTGTGTTTTTTGTCTTAATTTTGTCATTTTGTTTTTTTGCTTTATTTGTTGTTTTGTGTATTGTTTGTTTTGTTTTGTGTTTTTTTTGGTCATTTTTTGTCTCATTTGTGTCACTTTCTAATTTTTTCACTTTTTTGTTTTGTTTCGCATGGTTTGTCTCATTTTTGTCATTTTGCATCTCATTTTTGTAATATTTTGTCTTGTTTTTGTATTTTTTGTCTGACATTTGTCTCATTTGTTGTTTGTCCATTTTTTTGGTTGCTTTAACTTTTTTGTCAAATTTTTTTTTTGTTTTGTTTTGCATCGTTTGTCTAACTTTTTGTTACTTTGTTTCTCACTTTTGTAGTTTTGTCTTGTTTTTTTCTTTTTTTTGTCATTTTGATAAAAAAACTAAAATACTATATCCTTCGGTTCCAGATACTTGTGACTAAATGTTGTGTTCCTTTGTAGATAAACTGTTATCTGGAAGTTGTAATGTGTAAATGATAAACTGAAGTACAATGTTGTTGAAATTGAACTTATTTTTCTTCACAAATTTCAGGTTTTTCATGATGTTTTGTAAAAAGTTAATTCCTTAAATGAGAACATTTTCAGAATGGACTTTTTTGTACTAAAACAAAGGAAAAATGTGGAGTTATGGTTATTTATAGGTTATTATGCTGTGATTTTACTGGCCACTGGAGATCAAATTGGGCTGAATGTGGAACCTGAACTAAGATGAGTTTGACACCGCTGAGTTAAGAACACCTGTGGTCCCGCCGCAGGTAGTGTCCGCAGGCATTTACTACGTTTGAAACAGTTTCTACTCCAGATTTTGGAGCAGCAGGCGCACACCCACATACTGATTAGTCACAGGGGACGGGCTGCAGAAGGACAGCCCAAACTCAGCTGCAAACACATATAGCAGGTGGAAGAAAACCAGCAATAATGACAAAAAGAAGATGAACAGGTGACTTAGGAAGACAGGATGATGGGAGGCGATATCTGGGAGGACTCTCAAGTTAACTACTACACCCTCTGCTTCCTCCTGTCATCATTATTTAAAGTCCAACGCTAAGCGCAGAGCGCTGGGGTACCCGATTTACATTCATGAAACAGCAGCACAGGGAGCAAGCGGTCCGTCTCCTGCCTCTTTACAGCCATTATGCCGACAAAAGTCGACTGCTGCCCTAATTCATTTTCCACAGCGCAACGATTTGGATTTATCGACTGTTTACATGCCACGCGCGCCTATAAGTATCAATTAATTTTCCTACTACTGATTATTAAGTGAATACGTCAACCCCTCACGTTGTTAAACTGCTCAAGAGGTGAGCTTAGAAAAGCAACGATAATTTAAGATGATGTGGAGTTTCCTGATTATTACATCCCATCAATAATCCCACAAAACAAATGAACAACTCATCAGTCAGCGTCCGTTTCTGAGTTAAAAGCAGCTAACTTTCCTTCGTCAACTTGAATAATGAGTGTTTCTCGTCGTCGTACTAAATGAGAATTAAAACTAAACACTCAGGCTGCCGCTTGTCTGGTAAATGCAAATGTGAAAATGCAAATTGGAATATAGTCCCTAGGCCGAGGGTGTCAAACATTGACAAGACATTAACTTCAAATTTGTAAAACAATAAATTTAAAATAATTTCTAGACCATGACAAGTTGTTTTGACCATCAAGTAAAATACTAGATTTTTTTTTGTCTTATGTCTCATTTTTGTCATATTTTGTCTTGTTTTTTGTCCTTTTTTTTGTCTGACTTTTATCGTTTTGTTTCTCGTTTTTGTCGTTTTGTGTTTCCTTTTTGTCTCGCTTGTGTTTTTGTCTTATTTTTGTCATTTTGTTTCACGCTTTTTCAGTTTTTGTCTCGTATGTGTTGTTTGTCCATTTTTTAACGCTTTTGTAACTTTTTGGTAAAATTTTTTGTTCTGTTTCATGTCGTTTGCTTCATTTTTTGTCGTTTTGTGTCTCATATTTGTAATATTTTGTCTTGTTTTTGTTGCTTTTTGTCAGACTTTTGTCATTTGTCTCACGTTTTTTTTCTCTTATTTTTGTCATGTTTTGCCTTGATCACTGTTTTGTGTATCATTTTTCGGTTGTTTTGTTTCTCGCTTTTGTCATTTTTTGTCACTTTTTTGTCTCATTTTTTGTCTTTTTTTGTTTTTTGTGTAGTTTGTCTCATTTTTGGTGATTTTGTTTCTCGCTTTTGTCGTTTTGTCTTATTTTTGTAATTTTGTCTTGTTTTTTTTTTTTTTCAAATCTTTTTTTAAAGTAAAATACTACATCATTCAATTCCAGATACCTGTGACTAAATGTTCCTTTGTAGACACTCTGTGATCTGGAAGTTGTAATGTGTAAATGATAAACAGGCTGAATGTTGTTGAAATTGAACTTATTTTTCTGAAGAAATTTCAGTTTGTTCATAATGTTTCGTAAAAAGACAATTCCTTAAATGTGAACATTTTCAAAACGTACTTTTTTGTTTGACACCCCTGCTCTAGACGGTAACAGCTTGGAGTAACGAACCCGCACACACACTGACTGCACGCGCGCACGCACACACACATTTCCCTCCGCAAAAGCAGTTATTATTCCGGAGCTCCTGATAACACCCTGTCTGTGAATGGACGGAGGAGCCCGGGTAATAACACACACTCACAGAAATGATAATAAACCATTATGAAGCTGTTTACACACACATTCACACCCACACACTCGGCTGGAGCCCACCTATGTTCGGAGCACCAATGCTGGACTTCTATCACCTAAATTATCCGTCTTGTAAAGTAGCTTCCCACACATTCCACCTGCCCTCTCCCCTCCCATGCTCTGCTCCTCCATCCCTGTGCAGCCCGGCTCCTATCTTATCACGCTCAAGGTCTCGCTGGCTTCGGCCCAGAGTCTTGAACAGGGGGCACCAACTTGGCAGACAAGGACTGCGGTATGTTTGGCAGTGTTTTTCCAGGCCTTTGTACACAGAATGATTAAAAGGGAGCCAAGGGGTGCATTCACTCCTCTCTGCTCAGGGGGAGATATCTGTGATGGTTCTCAACTACAAATGACATGATCAGTGCAGAATTAAGACAGACAGGGTGGAGTAAACACACACAAACACACATGATTTAGGGGAATTATTACGCTGTCCCAGACTGTGGAATTATCTGGGTTGTGAACATTATTCAGCGACTGCAGCAACACAGCAGGAACCAACAGGAAGGCATCAAATATAAATGAGAAGCACATTTTCTCCCTCTCCAAAGAAATCAATTCACTAATGAGCTACTCACCAGCCACTGAAGTCAGGAGAATCGCCAGGCAAACCCCAAATTTAGCGAGTGATTTCATCGTGATTCGGCCCACAGCCATGACAGTGTACAATGACTTTGGTGTGGAAGTTGGAGCGCCTCCAAGTGTGTATTATTATTTATTTTTTTCTTCTTCTTCGCTCCGGTCCTCTTCACTTTGTCCTCACGTCAGCTCCAGAACTGGGACCGCTCCGGCAGGCGCGGAACAACACATCGAGAAAAGATGCGAAAATAAGGTGCCGTTGTGTTGGGGTGGTGCGGGGGGTCCACTCGGTGTTATCTGATAACTAATTAACCGCCAATTAAAGTTCACTTCAGTCCCGCTTTCGACTCCAGCAGACACCGGACGGATGAGCCAAACGGCTAACTTGTTTGGCGGATCTGCCACCCGCAACCAGCCAGCGAACAACGTCCATATCTGCTAGCTAACATGCTAGCTGCCTAGGGCGACTGTCTGGCACTACAAAACTTAGGCAAAGAGGGTAAATATCTCCAAAAATAACCTACGCATTCGTCTAAATACGAACCATTCTCGCTTGTACACTTTGTAAAACCATCCACCCTTCCGTTACTACGGCCGGGAATCTGACACATAAACGTTTAGCCAATTAGCTCGGAAAGGTTCTTGAAGCTAACCGACGCTAGCCTCACAGCTAGCCAGTTAGTTCTCCGCGTCCCTTCTCATTTCACGATCTCCGTTACAGAGGAGAAGAGGGGAAAAGATGATAATTTAGAAGTCGTCGGCGCCTATAGCGAGCGTTTCTAGTGTGCGGCAGACGGAGATCATTCCTTCGGTGCTGACAGACGGCGCAGGGAGGAGATGGATATCTGTCGGTCTGATCGGGGCGGCTGGGAACGCCTCGTTTGCAGGCTCGTCTGGACCGCTCGTCTCCGGTATCAGGTTGCTGTAGGTTGGGTTGTTGGGGGTGGAGGACGGTCCTACTCGGCCAGGAGGGGGGACGCAGCGCCGCTGTGCCGCAGACTGTGGATACGACAGCCTGGGAAAAAACGCTGCATGCAGCTCCGTGCAAGAATGTGTTGTTTACTGCTCAGATTAGCGTTAGCATGCAGCAGGAGAAAGATAAAATACTGCTTTAATTCAGTAATAACGCAATAGTAATGCATTATTGGTGTATAAACCAAAGCATTAAATAAAAAAAACATGCTACTAGTTGTTTGCTACCCAAACTATACGTATATGGTATTTTTTCCTTGAGTATTTAAGTCAGGGGTGTTGTTTCACGTCATTTTTGTAATTTTGTTTCTCACTTTTGTCACTTTGTCTTGTTTTTGTCATATTTTGTCTTATTTTTCTCGTTTTTGTAGTTTTGATCATAAAGTAAAATACTACATCATTCAATTCCAGATAGCTGTGACAAAATGTTGTGTTCCTTTGTAGACACTCTGTGATCTGTAAGTGTAAAGTGTAAATGATAAACTGAGACATAATGTTGCTGAAATGAAATTTATTTATCTTAAGAAATTTCAAGTTGTTCATATTCTTTTATAAAAAAAAAAGAACAGTTCCTTAAATGTGAACATTTTCAGAATGTACATTTTTCCACTATCACAAAGGAAATATTCGAAGTTGTTTTTATTTATAGGTTATTATGCTGTCATTTTTCTGGTCTGGCCCACTAGAGATTAAATGTGGCCCCTGAAATAAGATGAGTTTGACACCCCTGGTTTAAGGCATTAATAGTTACTCAGTTATTAATGCTGCTTTACTGCCCCTGTGTGGTCAGACAGCTTTTAGTTTAAGTGGTCAGTTATCGTGATTATTCCAGTAGGTGGCGATGTTGGCATGCGTGTGACGGAGCAGGCAGCTTTTTGCAGTTATATAACGTCAAAAATAGCATATTGTGCCTCTAAAATAGTTCATGTTTCTTGTTTTATGTGTGCGCAACAACTGCAGCATTAACTGCTATCCAAATCAGCGATACCTGTAAAATTCCTGTTATTGTTATTATTAATATGTAGTGAAGTTTTCTGCATATAATCTGCTCATACAGTGGATGGATCTGTTGGTGTCCAAAAGCACTTTATTTACACTGAGGAAGGGGGCGTGCCAGTTTGCGCAAGGGGCATCCGCAGATGGGACAGAGCTCAACGGGCTGTCCATGTTCCTCACCGTGTGCTGCTGATTATTGTCGGGTATTCTGTGCCTACTATAAAGACAGAGCTACAGAGTGTGAAGTGCAGCAGATGCGTCATGGCAGGATAAAACAGCAGAAGCGTGCCTTTACGCACGGCGAGCCATCGTCCGCTGCACCAGCTCGGGACGGTCCTCGCTGACTGCTCTCTTCAGAACCCGGCTGTCTGATGAAAGCTGGACTGACACGATGGCTTCTGCTTCTGCTCCACCTGAGGCGAGGAAGTTTACTCGGGGGCTCAACAAACCGGGCACCGCCGCAGAGCTGAGGCAAAGCGTCTCGGAGGCTGTCAGGACGTCGGTGTTGGTGGTGAGTGGGCAAAACTCCGCTGTATGCTTTCCACGCACACAACAAGGCTGATAATTAAACACTGCATGATAGAGCAGAACGTTTTTGAGGCTTTAATTCTTTCCAAGGGGAGGTCAGAAGCTAGATTCAGCCACACAACAGGAGTTATTTGTCTCCTGAATCATTAAAGCAAATGTTACTACTTTAGAAAAAAAAACATTTTATGTATTTGCAAATTGCTGCAGTCATACTGTCACTTGTTGGTGCGCATTTCCCATGTCCAACTCTTGTTTCAACTTTCTCAAAGAGGTTGCCAGGTAACTGAAATATACACCGCCAGCTCTACTAAAGAGATGAAAACCCACACACACACTTCTTTAGTACGTTCTGTTATCTGACCCCCTCAGGTGCACCTTGCAACCAGATAGGTTTGACAGAAACAGTCAAGTAATGATCAAGTTAAAAAGGAACAAAGACACATCCTGCTTGTAGTTTTTACTGTATGTCAGATCTGCTTCATGTAGACTGTCTGGTACATGAACTGAGTAGGAAAAAAGTGCTGTACAGTCTTTATTCACACCTATGATCAATGTGACTCTTTTTTCTCTGCATGTAATAGCTTTTGCTGTCAAGCTGACCTGATGATCTTCAAAGAATGTCATCAAAAAGAACAGATATTTTAGTGTCAGCTTGTGTCCACCATGTTTAATTTCAGCAGTTTCCAAGAAACCTTCAAATGTCTTCTTCGGTTCTTTGAAATCTTCTGGTTGAAAGATTAATCTTTATCATCTTTAAGAACCAACGTCCTTGAGAACCACAAAAAGAGAAGTGCAGTTGCTTTTTACTGGAGCTCTTTGCACTTCTCTGTCAACTTTTCAAATACAGGTGAAATCGGAGCAGTAAAAGCCAGAATATCTTTTTTGTTCTTAATTCTTATCACTATTCAATTCCTTTTTATTTACACTACCGTTCAAAAGTTTGGCATCACTTATAAATGTCCTTATTTTTGAAAGAAAAGCAGCTTTTTTTTCAATGAAGATAACATCAAATGAATGATAAATCCAGCGTAGACATTGTTAATGTGGTAAATGACTATTGTAGCTGGAAATGTTTCATGGAATATCTCCATAGGGGTACAGAGGAACATTTCCAGCAACCATCACTCCTGTGTTCTAATGCTACATTGTGTTAGCTAATGCTGTTGAAAGGCTCATTGATGATTAGAAAACCCTTGTGCAGTTATGTTAGCACATGGATAAAAGTGTGAAAACATGAAATCACCTGGGTGACCCCAAACTCTTGAACAGTAGTATGTAGTGCCAGTTACAGTTCAGATTGTCTCAAGACGCTTGACAGAACCCATATGTCTGAATCACTAAAGGAGTCAAGCTTGAAAACAACATATTTCCCATCATTTAACCAATGGTATATTTGGTTTAGACCCTCCTGTCCTGATTAATTCCCAACTTATCACACTCGTCCATGTGTAGCTTGTAAAGCAGCCTGTCTGGTATATATTTGCTATGATAGTGCCTCTAGAGCCATAGAAGACATCATACTCCTCATTCTGATTAGGTCTCCCTTTTACGAGGTTGTGTACTTGCATGGAGTCCTTTAACCCCACTTTAGGCTGAATTAGCAGAAATTTCTCAGTACTTTAAGCTATCAGAGACTACTTTGTACCTTCATCATAGATCACAATCTATGAATCTGGACCCCATTATGTGCCAGTGAGTAAAACGCCTCCTCTACCTCTATATTTGACTCTATGCTTTTAGTGCAGCTGTTTTGCACCTCCATTTTTACATGCAGCCGATGTGCTGGTATGGCCAAAACAAATACATTTATAGTATACTGAACATCAGAGCATTCATCGGTGCTGAGCTACAGCGTAATGTAAACCCATCAGACTGGTTTTGTACATTTAAAATAAAAAAAAAAAAAAACAGGAATGAGAATGTTTTGTAGAGGACGCACAGATAATAATTATAATGCAAGAAAAGAATCAGTTAGTTCGTCCTAATCTTCATCTCCACACTCAGCAATTATGTCACAGTAACCTATTAATTCCATGTTAGCCCACAGTGTGTGGAGTGGTATAATGGATGCCAGATCACATCCCTGGGTTGTATTTAATAATGGATGAGATGATGGTAGGTGTCCCGACTATTTTTAAACTTGCCCTCTTTCTCCTTTGTAGCTTGGTATTGTGCTGAGTACCCAGGGGAGCATCAGTTATGAGGATCTGCATATACAGTGTAGCATCTAGATTCCAGAGAGAGGGCAGTCTAAGTTGGACATCATAGTTACTGGAGGCGTGGCTGACTGTCTCAGCTATACCTTAGTAAGTGAAGGCCAAGCAGTAGAGCAGTAAAGACCGCTCGCGGTTTGAACTGTGAAACTCCACTTAAGAGTCAACTCCACTCCGGAGGATTTGCCCTGATTAGAGCATATAAAAACCTGGTGGAGATAATCTGCAGATTTGCAGATGCTTTTGCATTGCTGACCTATATCTGTGTCATGATACAGGAGCTGCGATGGAGCTGTGCATTCAGTCTTCTGCTGGGTTTTGTGGTCCAGAGTAGCTGCTGCTGTTAGCTGAGACTAGGGCTTTTCTGGCCATGTGGTTTCCATGCTGTCTTTATTTAGGCTACCTCATGCCTCATGGTGTTACTACCACCCTTGAGCTAGAAGAAACCTCTACAACTGATCCTGAATGTGTGTGTTTTACTCTCATTTGCCTGAATGTGATTGCCCAACTAGTTTCTTCTGTAAGCATGATCAAAAACAGCAAATTTCAACACCACCACATTAAGCAATTCCTTCTTTATGACGATTTTGATAAGTTGCCAGTTTGTGCCAAATTCAGAAAAACAGGGCTGTCATCTCTCTTCATGGCCTACAGGCTCAGAAATGAGTCTGTTCTTGTTTGAGTGGCACCTCATTTTTATTGGATAGTTGCTGCATGTTTTTGTTCATCTACATGGCCCGCAGTGTTGATTTTAGCCAGTATGTAAGGGTGGTTTCAGCTCATTGCAACATCTTTAGTGTTTTAGGGTTTCTTTTTGTTGTTTATTGTTGGAATTGTTTAATGTAGCAGACAATGGTATTAAAATTCAAGTTTCTCTTTCTCTCTCTCTATCTCTCTCTGGCAGTTTAATATATTTTCCCTAATTACTGCGTTGTTACTGTACAAAAAGTCTCTAAAAATGTGGAAAAGTTGTTGTCCTTAATGCATACAGCAAACAGATTCCAAGCAGGTTTTTAGTACAAAACAAACTGTACTCAGAGCAGACAATATGCATAATAAATATGTTCAGTGCTGGAGTGTGCTGCTGTTGACAGACACTGTCCCCCCACAATGCAATGCAAAGAGAAAAACAGAAGAGCTGCTCACAGCGGATAAACATTACCATAAGTTGTGGGTGGTGGTGAGACAGCTTCAGAGAGACTTCGGAAAATCTAAAAAAATGAGCGTTGCTTTCCAGGTTTAATGTTTACCATGTTCATCTTGTTAGTTTAGCTTGTGAGCATTAACAACTGCCAATTCTTCAAGAAAGGCAGATTAAGTATTTACAGGCACAATCAGTTGGATAAACTGATGATAGGACTGGATGACAAGGTGAAGATTTGTTACAGTTAAAGGGAGTCCTCGACTTACGTCAGAGTTCCGTTCCTACGTCCTTCATCTTCTGTCTGAACGCCATGAAGGCTGGACATTACCTTAAATTTCTCTTAAGTCTAGATTACTGTAACTCATTACATCTGGATACTGTTCAGGCCTTAATGTCTTGTCTGTAGCTGGTATAGAATGCTCCTGCAAGACTCCTAAGTGGTATATAAAAAAAAGAGAGTATAACACCTATATATCTATAAGGTCTTTGCTGTTAAATACAACATTTTTTACGCCCCTTCTCCACCTGAATTCCTCTTAGGTCCTCTGAAAAGCTGACATCCGCTGCTCTACGATGGAGGCTAGTGATTACAGCCGATCTTACCTTTGTAGTAGCAGCACCAAAACTTAGGGTTTGCCTTCCTCTTTCAGCCAAATGTTCCTTCTCTATTTACCTTCGAGAAAAAACTCAAAACATATAGGTTTTAGTGGCTTTTGGTTGCTCTTTGTTTTCTTATTATGAAGGGATTTTATATTTATTTTATTTTAGATATTGATCTTACAAGTTGTTATCATGTTTGCCTTGTTTTTTTAGTGTTTTATATTTATTTATTTTCCAATTTTTAGTTCGCTTTATTCACATTGCCTTATAACTGCACAAGACTTTTTCCTATAAATTAGATTTTTTTTTACATGTGTATGCTCAGCTTTGCCTCTCATGAGTAGAAATAATCTTTACTAATTCCATTCCATTCCATTATCTATACACTTCTTAATCCTGACTAGGGTCATGGGGGAGCTGGAGTCTATCCCAGCTGACTCAGGTGAAGGCAGGGGACACCCTAGACAGGTCACCAGTCTGTCACAGGGCTACATACAGAGACAAACAATCACTCTCACATTCACACCTATGGGCAATTTAGAGTAATCAATTAACCTCAGCATATTTTTGGACTGTGGGAGGAAGCCGGAGTACCCGGAGAAAACCCACGCATGTACAGGGAGAACATGCAAACTCCATGCAGAAAGATCCCGGGAAAGCCGGGACGCGAACCAGGGACCTTCTTGCTGCAAGGCGAAAGTGCTAACCACTACGCCACTGTGCAGCCCATCTTTACTAATATTATGCAATTATATATGGTTTATGGAAGACAGCATTAGTGACTTCATTGTGTTTGCGTATCATTGTGTAATCCTTTTGAAAAGATGAAATTGATAAAGGATAGCAGAGGCTGACTTTTAGTCCCTTATACTAGAGATAAAAAGGTCAGTCTTAACTGTGTAACCTACATTTCCCATAACGCACTCAACTGCATATTTGTTCAGACTCCATGTTTCAAGTTTATAATGCTTTTTTAAAAAAAAAGCTATAATAAACCTAGTGACATCACCCCATTGCAATGACATCATCAGGATTATTTTCTAGGATTTGACAGAGCCTCCAAAGCCACATATAAATACGTCATAAAACTGTTTTCACAGCCTTTTAGAACTTCCCAGATTGAGTGAAATGGCTTTTATGTGTAAAAATGGTAAAAATGACCCCATATGCCATTTATTAGAAATGGCTGCACGTCTTTTAAAATAACCATGATTAACAAAACAGTTGACATTTCAATCAGCAGTGCAGCCGGTTCTGTCTGCCAAAATTGGGCAGTGACCATAAAAATTTCCTCTGACGCAGTTGACACAATTGCACATCCAGTTCTGTGTAAATGTGTAAAAATAGACATTTAGCACGGAAAAAAACACTCACAGTCTCTTCAGCTGCCATGGAATCATTCCTGTGAAAGTTAAGCAGAAATAGGTAGAATTAGAGCACATCAAACAAGCGACCTAGTTAGGACACGATCTAAACAAAGGCAGCAGCATTTCACTTTACTGCTCAGCCATGAGGAGTATTGAATATTGCTAAAACTGTGCCTGGACAAAGTTTTTCCCTTTTGAAATACCTGCAGGGCTTTCATGAGATATCCAATACACAAATCACGAGCGTAACCCAGATTCTGCTCTAACATTCTTTATTGTTAGCCTGAGTTTAGGTCCCCGATGAAACTATTGGCACATTTTTCCTGAGATGAAGAGAGGAATCACAGTTGGGTTTGCACTAAAAGCACAATTGGAGGACTGTCTGAGCCCCTTTACATGATCCGGCAGCACGTACGTGATCCCTCTGCTCAGTGAGACATGGCATCATGCAGTTTCAAATTCTACATCATGTTCATTTAACAAAAGCCAAATCATTATAATCAGAGCTTGTGGCCTGGTCTGGAATATCTGTGATATTATTCTATTAATCTGTCTTTCAGCACATCTTCCTATAGCCTACTTTTCATTCCAAGTGGTTGAATTTTGTCACATCCCACTTAAAAATGGAGGCATTTTACCATATGAGCAAACCTTCACAGGCTTTTATGTTGTGTACAATGTGATATACTTGTAGTCGTGCCCCTTATATGTGCAGAAATATAAGATCTTGTGAGTGGTAACATTTTCTACTGCGTTCTACTTTTATTCCACTTGTAAAATATTATACTAGATATTGTAATGTTACATTGAGAGTTACTCTCCAGTCATTAATTACACTATAAACTCATAAGTTTCAGATTTTTGTTGTTTTTTTTTTTACATGAAAAGAATCCCTTCTTAGCTTAGATGTAACCCTACACTGTTGCTTCCTTTGAAATATGCCGTTTTTTAAATTTAAAACCCCAGCCTCTTTTTACACTTGCCTCTCCCAACTCGCTGCAGCTCGAGCACACCGACTTAACTCGGACAACCGTACATGTTAGAAAGTGGTTCAGAAGAAGATGAAAGATACAGAAAGTGCCACCTCACAAGTTGAAAGGATTGATTCTGTACATTTGTTACATATGAAGCCCCAGAAGTCTGAATCGATGGATGGATGGATGGATAGATAGATAGATCGATAGACAGACAGACAGACAGACTATAGATAGATAGACATATAGACTATAGATAGATAGATAGATTCATTCATTCATTCATTCAGTTCTCTTCTCTTTAAAGATTGAGCTATATATAGATATCTTATAAGGTATTCCTCTGCAAACACACTTAGTCATAAATATGCATATGTATTTGCAGGCAGATTTTTTTTATTATTACTATTTCACCCCCCCCTTTTTAAAAAATATTAATAAAAAAATAATAGTTACAAAACCTTTTTCCAAAATATACCCAAATATGTTATTTTTTTCCTTGGCCCTGACATTAAACCACTGCTGCCATGCTGCCTTTTGAATCATCGCTGTGCTTTCCAAGCTCTCTGGGTCACATTACAGTATGCTTTGGACTAAGCTTTCATGATTATGTGTCTCCAGGTTTTTTTTTTTGTTTTTTTTTTTGCACAGGCTTGCAGTTTGCCTGATACCATTTCTGTTTGCTTTAATTCCTGTGGATGTAGAGGGAAGTTTTACGAGAACCTATTAGTTAAGATTGGGTAAGAATTATCATTGGCCTTTTTTTCCCCCAGTGAGTCATTATGCTTCAATGTTGTTGCAGTTTTAGGAGCGGCCTGTGGGAGGCAGCAGTGATGCGTCTTCTCTCAGTAGTCCTCAGAGGTACAAAGCATAGACTGTATCTTGTTGGAATTTAAAAACATAAGGACAAGGAATTAAAGTTTAAAAATAGATTAATTTAGCCGTTCACCATTTAAATCTTTAGACAAATCTGCTTTGGTTTATTCTGCCTTCTTTGGTGATGAGAAAAATGCTGACATGCAGTGGCATGAGTGAATGCCATTCACTAAAAAGTGGGATTTCTCTGAAAACAGTGGCTCGTTGCCAGGAGACCAACCTGTAGCTCTCTTTTATATGTAATTACTGTCTGTTCTTTCAGAATAAAAGCTAGGGTCGTGCCAATGGTTCACCCCATTTAACAAGAGGAGTAAAAATCTGTATTTTAACCCAGCCTGCCTGTGCAAAAAACATCATGTGTTTGTACTACACTGTTTTCTCAATCTGAAGAGCATCTGAGAAGGACATCATGTTTGCTCTGCTGAGTGAAGGAGAGTTTTCTTATGTTATTATCAAACAGCGCTTGGGAACAGATGATGAGCAGCTTTTATAGATCGTGGTAAAATATTTTTGTGGTCAAATGCAACATCTCCCAGGTTTGCAGAGGCCAGTGTGAAAAGGTTATTGGGTGCATTACTGGGTGCAGTTTGATTTAATTAGAGTAATGCACTCGCTTAGGAACAGACCTAATACATTATAATGTTGTCATTAGGAGAATGCTCCAGAAGCTTTTGGAATAAGTCTGGAAACACTGCAGTGAAAAAACAAACAAAAAACTGTTGGCGCCGTCAAAGTGGCAGCAATTTTAGACATGAAGATACTCATCCTGTGTAGTTGTCTGTCAAAACTGTGAAGATGTCTTCAGAGTTATCTTAGTTTGGGCTAACAGAAGCCTGTGGGGTGTGAGGTTTCACAGATGTGGGCCAGAGAGGGGCAAACAAAACATGCTATTCAGGTGCAGTGAATTGAAGGAATCACAATTGGAACTTGACCCATACTACAGTCAAAACATCCAGCTATCAAGACGCTGCTGCTGCGAATTAAACCATTCTTTTATCATCTGCCTTTTGAGAGTTACCCAATTTAAAGCATCCATGATTGACATTCTTATCTCAACAACCGATCACACGAACACAGAGAGAATTAATTCCAACCGTGTAGGCCCCTTCAACTCTAAATAGCATCCTACACACTCATATTGTTGTTGTGTTTGGCCACAGCTGGTGACTGTTTTTGCTCTAAAGCCCACTGTACGGTTTCTTGTTGAGCTCTAGACAGACACACCTGGCAGTGAGAAAATAGAAAAATAGTGGAGCAATTACCAGCTGCAGAGTCAGATGTTTTTCTCAGCAGTTAGTAGTCACCAAAAACAGAACCAAAGCAGTGCCAAAATTTGCCCAAAAATCAGCTGATGCAAGTTTTGATACCTTGCAATGTGAGCAACCTAGGGCAGAATTAAACATGTATTTTCTAATTATGTTGTTTGCTACCTTTTCAAAACCTTTCTCAGAGGTGCCGGTATAGCTCAACGGGTTAAGCAGGTGCTCCATATACAGGGGCTGGTCCCTGATGCAGCAGCCCCGGTTCGATTCCTGCTCGCGGCACTTTGCTGCATGTCCTCCCCCAACTCTTCTCCCCTGTTTCCGGTCTCTCTCTCACTGCATCTATGAAAATAAAGCCGAAAAAAGGCCAAAAAAACAACCTTTAACAGTATATTTAGTGTACATTTTTTATGAAGTAATTTATAGTCAATGGTCAGATGAGGCGTCTCCAGCATGTTTGTGGCGGTTTTTCAACATGAAGCGGTCCTGTTTCTGAACTAAAGAGCATTGATCAGCGTTTAGAAGTCATAGCACCACTTTCCCAGCTGAAAGCCAATCATTTCCAGGAGAGGGCTTGTTTGTGTGATGTTCAGGCTTTCCAGGTTGTAAAGATAGTCTAGAAAACTGGTGGTGTATTTGTAACAGCAGGGTCAAGGTAAGTATTTAAGGAGCTATCTTTTTTACAAAATATTATGAACAACCTGAGGTTTCTGAAGAAAAATAACTTCAATTTCAACAATATTATGCCTCAGTTCATCATTTATACATTTCAACTTCCTGATGACAGAGTGTCTACAAAGACACAAAACATTTAGTCACAGGTATCTGGAACTGAATGATATAGTGTTTTATTTCATGATCAAAATGACAAAAATCTGACAAAAAAGACAAAAAAACAACAAAAACAAGACAAAATATTCCAAAAATGAGACACAAAATGACAAAAACGAGAAACAAAATGACAGAAAACTGCAACAAACGACACAAAAAACAAAAAAAGAGACAAGAACGCCAGCGAGACAAAGAACCTCCCCAAAACTGACACACAAAACAACGAAAAAAGCAAAACACAAAATGACAAAAATAAGACAACACAAGCGAGACAAAAAGGAAACACAAAACGACAAAAACGAGAAACAAAATGACAAAAGCATGAGAAAAACTACAAAAGGCAGACAAAAATAGACAAAAAACAAAAACAAGACAATATGACAAAAATGAGACACAAAATGACAAAAGAACAATGAGCAATCTAGTGTTTTACTTTATGATGAAAACAACTTGTCATGGTCTACAAATTGTTTAAAATTTATAGTTTTACAAGTTTACAATTTGCACTTAATGTCTTCTCTGTAATTTTTACACTTTGAGGGCCGGATTAGACCCTCTGGAGGGCCGGTTTTGGTCCATGGGCCACATGTTTGACGCCCCTGAATTAACACTTCAGCTATATTACACTTAAACTTTAACATCTTTCTCTTAGTTCCAGCTGTTGTCAAGTTTCTTTTAGTATTTATATTTTGTCGATGACTTCACAACTTTAGGCGTTCCAGTATTTTTTATCAGTTTGAAATGCTTCCACTGCCAAATTTCATTAACAAGATTTCTTTTGTGCCTTTTGTGCCATTTTATCATAGTTTTTGATCTCTTTAAGCATTTCTTTACTGTTCCCATGCTTCCATGTACATCTACGTCATGGTTTTTCTTGCTTTTTTCTATTGTTACCCATTTTGCTGCATCATTCAATTAAAAGTAGGTGAGTGTGTCAACCGCTGATGAAATATTTACAGCAGCCACCAGCGAGAGGCTGACGAAAATCCAGAGGATTGCTCGTATGCGCGGTTAAATTAGCCTCAGAAAAACAAGCCAGTGTGCGTCCAATTTGTTTCTGGGGAGAGCATGTGAGGATGCGGAGATGTTAATTAAATCATGATTTGTGGGACGCCACCAGGTTCGTCCTGGTTGTCCTATGACGCACGTATGAATTGATGGATCGATCCAGCGAAGTGTTAATGGCTAAGTGCCTGGCAACACAAGGTCAAGAGAAGTTAAATCATTCATTTTTATGCCTTCAAGAGCGTTTAAATAGCGTCTGCAAGATGACTGCATCTGTTGTAATTTCACCGTCACTGAGAGAAAGAGTGAAACTGGGAGGGTGAGTCTGTGTTGGCAACAGTCTGCTTGTACTGTTGACAAAGCATGCCGAGTCAGAGAAATGACTAAGCTGCAAGAGTGAGGGGTGGGAGAGAGCCTGCTGGGAGAGAGAAAGAGAGAGCGAGGGAGGAGAAGGCATGAGTGAGAGATGGCAAGGCTGAGAAAAGAGCGAGCCAGAGAGAAAGCAGAGAGAGCCCGAGCATCCTTATCCCCCAGCAGAAGGAGGAAGGAAGGAAGAGGAGTCGGAGAGTCGACGCCCTGCTTCGACTGAACGAGCAGCTCCACGCGCTCATCCCTCATCCTTCCATCCCTGCTGAGCAGCACACAGAAGGATACAACCCAGCAGCTCTCGCAGCGCTCCGCCTGAGATTCGCTTTCGAAGATAGCAGCTGAGTTTTGGGCAGAATGATTGGGAAGATCAACTGATGAAGACCTGCCGCTACACCTGTAACAGGACTTTTTCTACATGTGTGGAGGAAGTTGAGAGGCAGAAGTTGGGGGCTGCTGTATCTGCCTGGAGCTGTGATTGAGGTTTTCCTGCATGGTGGCTGCGGGTGTTTGGTGACACCATGGGATGCACCACCAGTGTGGTTCTGCTGGAGGGGCTGCGCTCCATCCTAGAGAGGAACTGTGGCTACATCAAGGGGGCGGTGGAGCTGGGAGCTGTAGACGAGGAGGAGGAAACACAGAGTCTGAGGGGATCTCAACTCTGGATTCCCACCACTGCTCTGGTAAACCCTGCTTCCAAATATATTCTCTATACCGGGGGTGTCAAACATGCGGCCCGCGGGACGACTTTGTGAAGTGTAAAAATTACAAAGAAGACATTAACTACAAATTGTAAATTAGTAAAACTATAAATTTAAAATAATTTCTAGAACATGACAAGGTGTTTTCATCATAAAGCAAAATACTAGATTGTTCACTGTTCTTTTGTTGTTTTGTGTCCCGTTTTTGAAATATTTGTCTGGTTTTTGTCTTTTTTTGTCTGACTTTTGTCGTTTGTCTCATGTTTTTGTCGTTTGGTTTCTCGCTTTTGTCATTTTGTATCCTTTTTGTCTTGCTTGTGTTTTTTGTCTTTTTAAGATTTTGTCGCTGTTTTGTGTGTCGTTTTTGTCATTTTGAGGGTTTTTTTGTCACACTTGTGTTTTTTGTAAGTTTTTTTATTGCCTTGAGACTTTTTTGTCAAATTTTTTGTCTCTTTTTTGTTTTGTTTCGTGTCGTTTGTCTCATTTTTTGTCATTTTGTTTCTCGTTTTTGTCATTTTGTCTCGTTTTTGTAACATTTTGTTTTGCTTTTGGTTTTTTGTCTTTTTTTGTCTGACTTTTGTTGTTTTGATCATAAAGTAAAATACCGTCATTTGGTTTCAGATGACTAAACGTTTTGTGTCTTTTTGTAGACACTCTGTGATCTGGAAGTTGTAATGTGTAAATGATAAACTGAGGCTTAATTTTTTGCTGAAATTGAATAGATTTTCTAGAGAAATTTCAGGTTGTTCACAATGTTTTATAAAAAGATAATTCCTAAAATGTGAACGTTTTTAGAATGTACTTTTTTTGCACTAAAACAAAGGAAACATTTGGAATTGTGGTTGTTTATAGGTTATTATGTTGTGATTTTACTGGTCCAGCCCACCTGAAATCAAATTGGGCTGAACGTGGAACCGGAACTAAGATGAGTTTAACACCCCTGCTCTATACTGTCCAGCTTGTGCATAATTCTCAACTATTTCCCATTCAAATTAATTGTGTTTTTAATTAAATTAAACTCCAACAAGCATGTTTGCCACACAGAATTACAATGACTTTAAAACTGTAGGTTAAAATGTTAAGCTTTCATGTATTTTCATTTAACGTGTCTTTCTCAAGGATCGAAACTACGTAGAAAAAATTAATAATTTACAGTTTGAGGGGAGATCCATCAAATTAAACACGAGTTACTGCACAGATCAGCAGATTTTGGGCTAATCATCTCCCTAATAGACTCCCCTGAGGAACTACAGTTAGAAGTCCAGTACATCACCGCCTCCTATCACACAGTTGTGCTGCACATCAAAAGGATAAGATTCAACTGTGAGGAGGTGCATGTCTCAGGCCTTGCACGAGTTTACTTACACTGAGCGAGAAAAGTGGAATGTGGCTATTTCAGAGTTGTTTATTAGCTGTCTTGTCCTGCACGTGAATTTATGCACTGCTACATTAAGCTACTTCCCTTAAGTTGGCTCCATTTGCCAGCAGTCAGCCCGTTGTTAAGCCAAAGAGATTTAATTGACAATCAATAGCGAGGGGCTTAAGTACGATTGGTAGTGTAAGTCAAGGAAATCGCTATAAACCATTATCACTTTTAAATGCAGCGTTTTCCTTTACAGCCATCATTGGCTGCCCAACCATTTCCCATAAAAACAACACTTGCATAGTTTGTTTTTCTGAGTAATTAAGATAAGAAATGCATAAAATGAAGCCTAAATAGACAAAAAATGTTCTGAAGTTGATCTCTTCAGTTCAATCTTCAGCCTTAACCTTTCCTTTGCATGAGATTTTTGGATTTTAAAGAGCTACAAACTGGTTTTAGATCATTAGTATTTCTCTATAAAGTAAAATATTCATGACTAAATGAGCAGCAACAGCAGTTCGGGTGTGGAAGCGTCGTGTCTGTAATGAGATGTAATGAGCGAGGGTTGGATCTGAACAATGATATCATAATGACCTGCCAATCACAAGGTAGCCCGACCCTGAAATATACCCTGCCTGATCCTCTATTTCACTCTAAATGGGACCATAATTTACTAAATTAACCTCATACTGTCTTGAAGGAGATTTGAAATTATTATTTGAGACTATAAACTACCAGATGAAAGAAAGAAAACAAGTTTAAGTTACAGATATAAAGGTGTTAAGGGCTTTATCCACAGTACAAACCCCACTCCCCACATAAAAGTCTTCAGTCTAACCCACTGCATCCTAGTCTCATTGCAAACTCTATTTTTATTCGTACTAAGTCAACTTCTCAAGGTGAAATGACCTGTGATTGACCGAGAAGGTTCAAAAATTTGGTTTCCTTCCAATTTGAGTCATTTATCAGCCTGGTAGTTATACATATAGATACTACTGTGGCATGTTTGTTGTGTTGCTCTGTTTATTTTTATCTGTTTATATTTTTGGAGTGTGGACTGCTTCACAGAAAAGGTCTATAAACTAGACTCTGTGTTACAAATATGTCTATTAATTTCAATAAACAGATTTTGCCCCCTTAGCAGCCAAGCTATCTGCTAAAAGTTAGCAAACTTAATGTAGTTAGTAAGCAAAGTGCTAACATGCCTTTCAGACAGTTTAATTGGTCATCATGGCATGAAAGCAGTAAAAACCTGCATTAGTTAACATGTTTGCTTATTGCTACTTATTAACTTAATTAGTTCAGTCAGTAACAGGACATTATTTGCACATAGTTGATCAAAATGCACATTTGTATCACTGACCTGCATTGAAGCCAGAAGTTATTCATACCCCTAGCAAATTTTGATTTTAAGTTGCTTTTAGTCAACCAGCAAGTTGTTTTTTGATTGGAAATGACACAGGTGTTTCCCAAAAAGTAATAAGATGATGTACAAGAGTCATCATTGTGGAAAAAAAATGTTTCTCAGCTTTTATTTACACTTAAAAGTAACTTTAAGTTAAAATTTGCGAGCGGTATGAGTAATTTCGGCCTTGACTGTCTCTGACATTCATCCATAGTATTATTTACTGACTGTTTTTGTTAATGGCTATTGTCCAGCTACACTGAGACCAGCTCCGAGCATACTGTTGTGGTTTAGAATCAACATCATCCATTTAGAAGAAAAAAAAAGATTGAATGCATAAGTGTGTGTGTGTGTGTGTGCGCGCGCGTGTGCGTGCGTGCGTGCGTGCGTGTGTGTGTGTGTGTGTGTGCGTGTGCGTGTGTGCATATCTGTGTGTTCCTATGGACTAATCTTTTGCAGGGACTTTCTGCTCTTCAGCTGATGTTGAGCTGAGCTCTCAGCACCTCTGGGAGCTCTGACATCATTCAGACTTCGGGAACTCCCCTCTCTCATATCATTTCTAACTTGTCCCACATGTTTTTTGTTGCACTGCCTGTAGGTACGGTCATATTATATTGACCAGAAGACAGACCACTGAGTTGCTCTTTGGTTATTTGATTAAAGGATATTCTGCATTTGTAGTTTGAGAAAGTGGCTTTGTGACAGCTGAGAGTGAGTTTTGGGTTAGGGAGCTACCTTGCGTTTGATTACTGCATCTGTTTGCAGTCTGAAGGGGAAGTTTCCCTTCTTTTCAGGCAACACCCTCACACTTTCTCTCTCAGGAGCGCCTGTACTGATGGTTGGCTCCCAAACATTACGTCAACCTGCCCTTATGCAATTCTCCACTGACTTGTGCAACGATCTGCGTCTTTATGTGTCTGTGTGTGTGTGCAGGCCTCTTGGGAAGGGTGTGGAAGGCTCACAAGTCCTAATTGGTTCAAGCTGTGTAGAAACAAATGGACGCCATCCTTCTCCTCCTCCTGCAATGTCTCTGACAACTTTTTTTTTTTTTTTTTTTTTTTTAAATAAAGCTCTGACGCAGATGGCCCTGTTCACTAATTTGCTCTCCTTCCAATCAGACACATCCTCGTGGTATCGCTGGCATTGTACCAGCGATAGCTGCAGAAAGCGGGATGGTGTGAGAGCTCTCCAGAGACATGGGTGAATGAAGCAGGATGACCTCAGTGCAGCCAGGGTCTTGACAAGAGGCTGATTATCACGCTGAGCTGGTGACGCTGTCACTGAGGCCTCCGCAGCACGACAGCGATCCAGTCAGCAGTTCATTAGAGGGCGAGACCAGAGGACTGTCAGGTCTCAAGCCTGTATTAGTATCCTACTACTTCACCTCCGCATATCCTTTAGAACACACTGAGTTTCCATATTTAGTACCATCTCTAAGCCTTTTCCAAAGACCACAATTTGTCTCTGACCAACTTAAATATTTGAATCCTGTGCTTTGTAGGAAACCAATTTCATTGTGGTTCAGAAATTCTAGCACAGAGAAAACAAAGTCGTCGCTGACTATGATATCAGCTCTTTTGGATGAGCTTTCCTATTTGTTTAAAATGTAGGAGGGTACAGGAAAAGCTCCTAGATGTTTTCTGCAAGGTTTCATCTTATATGTGTTCGGTTTTCCTGATTTTATTCCATATTTATTGCCTGTTTTACTGGTTGTTTTTGCTTTTTATCGATTGATTAATTGTATTTTTATACAGTTGTCTAATTCAGTGGCTAGGTGGGCTTCTGAGCTGTCCTTATTGGACATCTGTTAGTGTGTGATTGTGTTTCCATATGGAATCATGAGAGTGCCATAATAAAAGATAAATCTGTTGAAAAATAAGGAAATAAATGTGTAAATATAAAGAGGAGTAAATAAAAAATCTGTTAAAAATAAGGAAATAAATGCATAAATATAAAGAGGAATAAAAAAATCAGTTAAAAAAGGTAAATAAATGTGGAAATGTAAAGAGGAATAAAAAAATCTGTTTAAAAATAAGGAAATAACTGTAAATATAAAGAGGAATAAATTTTTTAAAAATTAAAAAATTTGAAAATACTTCCCTTAGTAGTCAATACCTGATCACAGAATTCCTGCTTGGCGCTACCTCATAGACTGTATAATAAAGATTACTATTTTGATTTTGATTATTACCTTTATTATACAGTCTATGGATCAAGTATTGATTGCTCACCTGAACAGAAAGCCCCTCCCAAAGCTATTTGATTGACAGCTCAGTCCATCAAGTAAAAGCAAAAGCAAAATGGAAAAAGCAAGGACAAAAGGAAAAATGAAAGGAAAAAAACAAGAGGTAAAGGGAAAGCAAAGACAAATTTACCTTTATATTTCCATTTTTTTTTATTTATTTCATTTTTTGTTGCTCATTATATTTACACATTTATTCCCTTATGTTTTTACAGATTTATTTATTCTTTTATTTATTCCTCTGTATATTTACACATTTATTTCCTTATTTTTTAACAGATTTATCTTTTATTTAGATACTCCTGTGATTCCATATTACCGCTGTCGTTGTGGCAGTATGTCGTTCGAATGTAATCTGCTTTAACCTAGATAAGTGCCAATATTTTACAACCTTTGCTTTCCTGTGTTTTTGAAAGAAGTTATTTCCCTCGATGGTGTATTTCGGCAAGCCTCTTTGAAGAGGGTAAAGTTAAAACAACTTATGCAAATGACGAGAGAACCCTGCAGTACAAAAAAGTAATACTCAGACATACACACACACTCGTCCGCCTTTGTGCTCTACAATTTTGTTAGGAATGATGGTGCTGAGACTGCAGCAGTGAGATGATGGCCTTTGAAGTCGCTCTGACCCGTGGCATGTCATCTCCACTCTCTGACATCCCACCTCCCCCTCTCTCAGTCTGCGTGCACAAGACAGTCCCTACTTCTCAAACCATGGAGATAACTGCATGGATTATTAATTATGCGTGTTGAGTCAACCATTCTGCGGCTTGTAAACATCTGCATGATTTTTGGAGTTATGTGTAAAAAATTCCTAAATTTAAAGCATTTGCATATATTTACCCACTTAAAACTTTAAATGTCATCATTGTGAAACACAGGCGCAGATGGAAGGCAGCGGTGCCTCCATTGGTTAAAGATTAAAGGCACATGATAGTCCTCAGAGAGAGTGCTGGCACTGTGGAGAAACAAGGGGCAGCTCAAAGTGTTCCTCCAGCAGCGGGAGAGTACGAGTGCATCTGAGAGCCGGAAAAAGGAGGAAGTGTGTTTTAACAGACCCTGCTGTGGGTGCCGGCTCTAGCGGATATAGGTTAGGAGCAGTTCAAAGCAGAGCAGAATATCAGTGGGGAGTAAAACTTTATCAACACAGATTGGGTGTCTAATTACTGTTACTGTACCCACTGATACTTTATTTACATAACCCCAACAGTAGCTGAATGCAAATACTTTGTTTTAGCCGATCACAAATCCAAAAAATATCAACAAAACATGCCAACTTTCTTTTTCTTCTTCTACCAGCTTTTTTTTTTTTTTTTTGTATGAGGAATGCCAGCTTTTCTTCCCTCGAATCATCAAAGTTACACAATACAAAGAGCTCCTTTTTAAGGCAAATGTAAAGTAAATATAGGCAAATCCAGCTGTGATACGCACCATTGGTTCTTTACTTAGCCTTCCTTCCGTGGTATAAAAAAGCACAGGGTAGAGCTAATAAGATAAGTAGTCTAAGCCAAGCAGCAAACTCCAGAGCTAAAAAATGGAGCCAACGCAAAAATACCAAAAACTGCACTTCCTTGAAAGGCCACTAGAGGCTTTCTCTAAAAAACAGTCAATCTTCATAGACCCCAGTCTGAAAATGTCCGACTTTATAGCAGAAATAAACATGCTTACAGCCCGGTACAATAAATGGTTTTGGTCTCTATAGCTAGTTTAACCATTTATGGTAACTGTATGTGGTGTGAATTTAAATATATCTGACCCCTTTTATGTGCATTAAGGGTTAAAGTTCTGCATTATTAAGGACGTGGCTGCTTTGAGTGGATGTCGTCACTGGACAGTCTCCACCTCTTCACTAAATTTTAGTCAAGAATTAGCTGGAAATTAGAAAGACTCAGGCACTGAAAAGATGTCGATGGCTGGAGCCACCACACTGTGCCTCATCAGTGTGGTGGCTCACAGCTGTTCAGAAAATTTATGGGTGATGTTACGAAGAGTTTTGTCCATCTTTATATACAGCCAGAGTACTATTACAAATTACTCCAGAGTTGTTGGCTGAGCTTACTAGCGTCAACCTCACTAGCATCAATATAGCTAGTTTGCCGTACCATAAAAGGACACTAGGATGTCACCAGTTTTCCACATCTTTTGACAGTATAGTTCCAGGTGTTTGGGAGTATTATTGCATTTGTTAAAACTAGTTGTATTAAGCATTGTGTGTCTCCAGAAGAAGCTCTAGAAAGTCAGATAAACATCCTCAAGTCAGGTTACTTGGGCCTGACGACAAAACCAAAAAAAAACAAGAAAAAAAAACAATGTGATTCTAATAAACCTTCTGTTCATTTCTGCTGCACACTCTAGACTCTATTGACTTGAGGCACCATTGGAGACTACTAGACCCGAACTGCTGAAAAACAGCATTGTAGGAAATGTAGGCACCAGGTTTGACAACAGAAAAGAAGAGATCTTTCAATCTTTCTATAAATTGGAGAGTGGTATGGAGAGTTGAATGTTATAAATGTGCTAAAATGGTATAAAACTCTTTGAAAGCAAAGTCTGTTGATGCTCTCCTTGACATCTACTATATGTGAAGTAATGGCATTTTGAGTTGCATAATATTATTAAGGAGATTTCTTGCAGCCTTTGAAGTGTGATCACAATTACAGTCCTATACCTGTACATCCTCGGGTAGTATTTCATTCGTACCCTGTATGTGCAAAATATTTAGAGTAAAGTTTCCAGGTTGTAATCACACTAACTTCCCCCTTTCTTCTACATTTTCAGCATAGTTACAATAGGCAGGCACATGACGACATGATCTCTGGGCCCCTTCCAAGGTTTTAATGGGGGAGTGGTGGATGTTCCCTCCCCTCCTTCTCACACAAATCACATACTGTACATACAAACACGCACATATGCATGTTCACACACTCACAGCTGCACAGCTGTGAGGGTGGGAGGGGCCCTACCCTTCTGATGAGAGACAGAGCAGGAGAGAGAGAGGGAGAGGAAGGCTGGGCCGTCGTGATCGAGTGCAGTGGGAAAAATCTCACTGGACGTGGACAGAGCTTTTACGACCATCACAGACTGAAAGCGGCTTTGTGCCATGGCTGAGTCTCACACCTGGATGTAGGCGACACGCCGGCAGGACCGACCACCATGCAGGGCCGGACAGGCAAAGCCCCAAAGAGGGAGATGGTGATAGAGTCTCCACAGCAGTACAAGAGCCTGGCTGAGATAGAGGCAGAGGTGGAGGCAGGGTCACAGGTGGCAGCGGTGAGTTTGTACTGTACCATCCTCTACGTTAAAGTGGATCTTTTTTCTTTTTTTTTTTTGTTCTAAAGCCCGCTCTTGTTCTGGGAGTTGCCAGCTAAATGGAACCGACGCGATGTGATTGTTTAAACAAGTTTTTTATCTTTGAGATTTTCTTTCAAGAGCAGCTTTGAAGATTTTTTTAAAGGGATTGGACGGAAATGGGAAATAGCAGCTTCGGGGCACACCTCTCCAGGGGGTTGAATGTTGAGCTGTTTTTAGGAAATGGGGCACTTGTGGCTCCCTTTGTTCATTAACTGTTCCTATGCCTCAAAGTCAGGGAGTTTAACAAGTTGGCTGCAAAGTTAGTGAGATGATAAAGGTACAGATTCACAAGTTTATCAGCCTTATAAGACAAGCACATCGTCATTAACCTTTACAATATCATTGCATTTCTTTCTCTGTGATGTATTCACGTGAATTAATTACTGGCAAATCACACAGTTCACAGCTGCTTGTTGTTATGTTCTGTCTGACTGGCCAACATCCAGACAATTTTCTGCTTATCAGATGATCTTTTACATCCAAAGGGTGGAGAGATGTAGAGGGATATTTGCGTTACATCATCAGAGGGATTGGTTGGATGAATTAAAACGTAAATCTAAGGTCCGATGTCTGTATAATTGGCCTTAGTTTGTTGTGTGTTCGTTGGAACCAGACCAGAGGGCTCATCCAAATAACCTCAATCACATCCATGTCTAATGGCCCAATTCGAACCAAAGAACTAGAACCATAGCCATTGGCCTTGGGTGATGTGTTTGCATGCATTGTGTAGCTGATGAATCATAAGAAATCTTCACTTTTGGATGGACTACCATGGAATGTTGTGTAGACATTCATGTTCTCAAGAGGATGAATCCTACTGACTCTGTTGATCTTCTATCAGGCTCAAATTCATCCAGTGAAATGTCTTAATAGCTGCTGGATCAGACATTTGTCCAGATATTCACGATTCTCAGATGGTAAATCCATATGATTTTAATGATTCCGTGACTTTTCTTCCACCACCACTTTGAAGTTGATGTTTCTGGTTTCAAGCAAAATATCTCTGCAATTCCTGGATAATTTGCCATGAGACTATGGACACACACTCATGCACTCCTCTGGATGAAATGTAATAACTTTGGTGGTGCCTCAGAGAATAGGTTTAAAACAATAGCCAGGTGCCATATGAACACTGCTTATCTCTGCTAAGGTCTCATATTGGTTTCAGATGAGCTCTGAAAGGACTGGGACTTGCTTAATGCCAGTATAAAAGCCAAATGGAACCATATTTCATTATTGACATAGGCATTGTTGTTGAAAGTTCAAAATTTCAATTTCTTGTATACTTCAGTAAATGCCCAGATATCTGCAAAACTAGAGACCCTTTTATAAACATTACATTTAACTTGTTTAATGCATTCAAAAGTTACAGTGTTAACACAGCAAGTCATGGTTTCATGGGGATTGTTGTTGTTGTTATTTTACCTTTGGAAGGCTTACCGTCTCCCCCTACTTCCAGTCTTTATGCTAAGCTAAGCTATAGCTGTATATTTAGCCGAAGGGCGTGAGAGTGGACACAATCTTCCAATCTAACTATTTTTTTAAGCACAAGAGACTTAGCTTTACCTTTAGTAGATTGAAGTCTTGTTTATGTCCTCACAATGTAATTTGCAGATGCAGCCACATGTGTGTCGTATGTGAAGATTGAGTTTCTTTTTAAGGGAGGCCATGCTGGAGAAACCCCTTGGGTCTTTTCTGTGGAATGTTACAGCTGATGTCTGCAGCGCTGGGGGAGTTTAAGCTCATGAACTAGACTCTGTTGTCTTACCTACGGTCATACAGCCCTTTCTGTTCTAAATTTGTGTAAGGATCTTCTTTGGAATCAAGACCCCTGTATATCTTTTTGTCATGCATACTGGTATGTAAAGGTAAGACATACCTCTGAAAATTCAAAGAGAGATTTGTAGAGCTGCAGTGACCACTTATGTAGTTCAGGTTTTGAACGTGAGCTAATGACACTGTGACTGGTACAATGGCACACTCAGACTCACTCGCTCATCCATCCCTTCTCTCATCCAGCATTGCCCCTTCTCTTAACCCGCATTGATTGCAGTCTCCGTGGCAGTTCCTGCTTCTGTAGCTGTCAACTAGTAATTCTGTGAAAGAACAATGGGACTTGTTGTCCAGACAGTGTGAATACCACAGATTTCCTTCTGTAACCTACCCCACAACCGACGCAATAATACCCTGGTGAATTGCACTGTTATTGGCAAAACAATTGAAAAGGTTGCTTGTACCTTTGCTGTACTTCGACAACTTTGAAAGAGAAACAGAGATTCAGATGTTGGACTCATGGTATCATCTACTTCTTTAGGTAAAACCAAAGATCATAGAGCCTCTGGACTATGAGAATGTGATCCTACAAAGGAAGACCCAGATCATCAGTGATGTTCTACGAGACATGCTGCAGTTTCCCACAGACGACTTCCAGGTAAGAACAGAGAGAACCCAGACAGTTTTGTATTGAGCTCTGTAGGTACATTTTTTGTTCATCTTGCCTCCAATCACTGGTCAGACTTGGCATTGAGTTTGAAGCCGGTATTCATTAAGGTCTTATTCACACTGACGCGGATGTTTGAAATTATTGTTTACATGTTATAATTTATGCCACAACAATTTCAGACTTTAAGTGTGTGCCATATAAATGCCAACCCTTTACCGTATGCCCAACAGTAGCCTTTTCACATGAATCTAAGTCCAGTATTACATCTGTTTTTCTCTTATTTTGGTCTCTAACATCTCCTGAGGAAATTTAACAGCTGAAGACTCACACAACCTTATCTGAGTCTTTTAGCCATTAAATGTTCCCCTGTGTCACTACCATTCAAAAGTTTGGGGTCACTTAGAAATGTCCTTATTTTTGAAAGAAAAGCAATTTTGTTCAATGAAGATAACATTAAATGAATGATAAATCCAGTCTAGACATAGTTAATGTGGTAAATGACTATTGTAGCTGGAAATGTTTAATGGAATATCTCCATAGGGGTACAGAGGAACATTTCCAGCAACCATCACTCCTGTGTTCTAATGCTACATTGTGTTAGCTAATGGTGTTGAAAGGCTCATTGATGATTAGAAAACCCTTGTGCAGTTATGTTAGCATACATGAATGAATAAAAGTGGGAGTTTTCATGGAAGACATGAAATAGCCTGGGTGACCCCAGACTTTTGGACGGTAGTGTAACTATAGTGTTTTCAGGGAAAAGTAGAATTCAGCAAGTATAAGTTACGAGTGAAGAACGTCGAGATAAAGTAAAAATTGTACTATTTTTTTTGCTCTTAGCTCTTAAAGAATGAAGTTTCTGAAGTTTTAATGGTGCAACCCAAAAGTGGTGTTGAAAGAACGAATAGAAAGAATAGTTGGTACAGAAAGTCGATACAGCTTGACACAGCTGATCACAAGCAGGTAGACAGATGGTGGTATCACCTGGTGGACTTATGTGCTTCATCTGTCATAAGTTTAACTTTTATTGTATATACTCTGTGTGTAACCGCTGCCTCGCTGCTTTTCATTTATATACACCCTCTGTAGATCTGCTGCTGGTGTTCAGAACAGCTTAGAGATATTACCTCACCATAGTGCTGAGATGGATCTCAGCGGGGTCTGTGCCTAGTTTGGAATATAGAGGGAAAACAAGCAGAGGCTCGAGCTTCTCTCCAGAAAAACAAAACCCAAACTATAACTTTTTATTACTGCCAATAAATACGACAATCGGGCCACAGGGGGCCACACTGTTTTCCTTCATTATCGTGATAACGGGTGCTATAGTTTATTTTACTCAATCTCAGATATAGTTCAGCTGTAGTAAATACAACATCAAGTCTGTATTAATTCTTGGCTAAAATTAGTCCTCAACAGATTCACTATCTCCTCCTGCTTATGTAATATTTGCTGAAAACTAGTTCCCTTTCTCAGTTTTATTTATATAACATGTAGTGACTGTAACCATTAACTTCAGGCAGCTTAATAAGAGAATAAAAATGACACACTTGTGAACTGACAACAGTATGTGGTGGGAAATCCACAGCCTTCAATCTGCTCCTAGGTTATTTCTCAAAGATGAAGATGAAGTATGTCTGCCGTGCACAGCCATCAGTAACTGCCCAGGACTCTGTGTGTGTCTGGTTCCACCTCGTCCATCCATCCGTCTAACCTGCCATATAATTACATCAGTGGGCTCAGAAAGGACAGGGAGCAGCCAGACAGACATATGGGTGGTGGATGCACACATGATACACAGAAACACACATATGGACACGCAGTAACTGGGCAGGCAAGAGATGTGCAGGTTGGAAGAAGGGAAAATGTTGCACACGCTGAATTCATACAGAATTGAAAAGAATGTCTTTATTGTCATTGTACAACAAAATTGAAGGCGCAATCCTACCGTAGGTGTCGTTAAAAAAAGTTAAAAGACTGGGAGAAAGAATTAAAAAACTGGAATAAAATATAAAAGCAATAGAATTAAAAGAATAAAGTGCCCTGGAGTGCAATTGAGAAATGAAAATGATTTTAAAAAAAAAAAAAAAACAGAAACATTTCATCCACACATAAACAAACATCAGTCATTTCACATCATCAGATTATTGCATAGATAGATGGGTGGGTGGATAGATAGATGGATGGATAGATGGATAGATCGATACTATATTAATCCCAAGGGAAATTCAAATGATCAACGATAGACTCTATCGTCTTATAAAGTAGAAACAGGACTTCAATCTATCCCTAACCACTCTGGCCACTGATCTCCATGTTAGAATGTACAATACCTTCCTGTCATCACCCCTCTGACCCACAGCATCTCGCCGTCTATGTGAACATGCTCCTCTGGCCCAGTGGAAGCCATCAAAGCCCTGATTTAATGACTGTAAAAGAAATGCTGTTAATTGGCAGTCAGCAGTTCTGGCTCACAGCCGATTGACTGGTTGTGTGTGTTTAATGGTTTATTGTCAGCTGGGAGACATAGACTCTGAAACTCTTGCCTGCGCAGCTGAAGCATCTATTAAGAATCATACTGTGTTTTACTGCAGCCATTCAGACGAAAAATTTAAATTGAGCCATTATCGACTCACACTTTATTTTTTTTTAAAATGAGAACTACTTAGCCCAGGGGTGTCATCTTAGTTCAGGGGCCACATTCAGCCCAATTCGATTTGAGTGTGCCGGACCAGTAAAATCATGACATCATAACCAACAAATGAGCACAACTCCAAATATTTCCTTCTGCCTGGCCAGTTTTGACCGTATGTTTGACTGACTTAGCCCCTGTAGTTTTATCTCATCCGGCTCACACACTGCAGAAGTAAAAGTTGGACATTTTGGAGGATGCACTTTGTTCTATATCAGTAGATTTTCTCTTTATCTATATCTTACCCATATATTTCTCCTGCCCCAAGTTAAGACATCTTAGGTTAAAGCAGTGGTTCTCAAATTTTTTCTGTTGGGCCCCCCTTCGGAGGACAAAAAACTTTCATGCACCCCCAATAACTTTGTGCGTATATATATATATATATATATATATATATATATATATATATATATATATATATATATATATATAATATATATAAAAATAAACTGTGAAAACATGAATATGCAGGGCTGTGTTATTTTATCTGATTCCATTTTGTTGTTTTCCACAGTAAAGATCAGGGGTGTCAAACTCATTTTAGTCCAGGGGCCACATAAACCCCAATCTGATCTCCAGTGGGCCCCACCAGTAAAATCACAGCATAATAACCTATAAATAACCACAACTCCAACTTTTCCCCTTTGTTTCAGTTCAAAAAAAGTACATTCTGAAAATGCTCACATTTAATGAACTATCTTTTTACAAAATATTATGAACCTGAAATTTTTTAAGGAAAACAAGTTCAATTTCAACAGTAGCCTATTATGCCTCAGTTCATCATTTACACATGCATTGTAGCTGCCAGATAACAGTTTATCTACAAAAACACAAAACATTCAGTCACAGGTATCTGGAACTGAACAATCTAGTATTTTACTTCATGATCAGAACAACTTGTCAAGTTCTAGAAATTATTTTAAATTTAGTTTTACAAATTTACAATTTACAGTTAATGTTGTAATTTTTATCATTTGTAAAGTCGTCCCGCGGGCCGAAATGGACCGTCTGGTGGGCCGGTTTTGGCCCACAGGCCGTATGTTTGACATTGCTGGTAAAAATAATCGGAGGAGATGAGCCGAGTACGTGACGTGATCGAGTACGCTGGTGTTCCGACTGCACATTAACGATGCGTTCTCCCGTTCTCTGGAGTCTGTACGGCCAGTGCATATACCATAGATATATAGAAGATCATTATTAATAATATTTTTTTTTTATATCTATGGCATATACAGTCTACGGGCCAGCACAATTTTAATATTGTTGTACGCCGCGAAAAACAGGCCGACGTTAAAACAATAGTTCAGCTAATTAGTTCCGTGTTGAAGAACCTTTTCCTGCCAGTCGCCCGCGCGCCCCCGACATGCCCCACTATTTGAGAAACACTGGCTTAAAGTAAGGAGTAGAAGCAGCTAGCCTGACACTAGATGGCGCCCTTCAGACACGGTTGACCGTTGCTGGAGTCTGGTTGATCTCTACTTCGCCTTTATTGCCATTGCATGGAGACCCTCGGTAAGAATGAGTGGACCAAAGATAAGAAAAGCCAGCTGTGTTGACTAAGGCAGCTAAATATGTTTTCGAAGGCTGTACGTGTCGTTTGTTAAGAAACCGTTGCAACGTCAACCCCCACTTTTCCACCTAGCATGCTAACTACGCTAGCACCAAGCCGATACTAGCAACCAGTCGAGGCTACAAAGGGCGGCTGCCGCTCAATTTACAGCAAAATACTTTTCTCCGACGAGCTGCAGTTCAAGACTCAAGCACTGAAAGGCAAATTATTTGCTCGCATGATAATTAGAAATGACCAGGAGAGTTTTTGAACTGCTAAACACAGCAGGAACTAATCGACGATTACGTAGCCAGCTAGCTAAACAAAAAACAGCTGCGTCATTTACGTTATATTTGTTAGCACTGGACGGAAGTAACGACATGAAAGACACGGCTTGGCTTTTAATTTAATATGTTATTGACAATTTTTAGATAACGGAGGATTTTTTTGAAGTTATTTTTTTTTTTGGCCTTTTATTCAAAAGGTGCAGTGAGAGAGACAGGGGAGAAGAGTCGGGGCATGCAGCAAAGGGCCGCGAGCGGGAATCGAACGCGGGCCGCTGCGTCGGAGGCCAGCCCTTATCCATGGGTTGCCCGCTTAACGTGCTGAGCTCTATGGGCACTCTAACAGAGGGTTTTTTGAGTCTAAAGGGGAAAACACAGGAGAGACAGACGGTTGAGAGGCTGAAGCTAGCTTAATGTAAGTTAGCAAATGTCACCAAAGTTAACAGAAAAAACGTTGAATCCAGGATAAGGTGAAAGAAGAAAACCCTCATCTGGATGTAAGGTCAGTGTAAGTCTGTACTGCAACTTGATCATGTAGTGAAGCCAGTTTTAAAACTCATTAACTTTAAGGGGACTTCAGCATTGTCAGTTTATGAAGTTCTTTGAGGAAACTGGTGCTGATCACCAGGACTTGATCAGCACCAAAGGGAAGATGAGCTCATTTTTGGAGTTAATTGGGAAAGACACAGATTGGCTTTGCAATTTGCTTTTGCTGTGGACACACTGGAAAACATGAATGGTCTAAACATGAAGCTATGTGGCACAAAAATTGTGAGAAGCCTTCAAAGCCAAGTTGACTTTACTCTCAAAACAAATATTAGGTGATGAATACCTCAGATCTGTCTTGAGAATTACCACAGCCAAAACTGACAAACTTTGATGCGCAGGCAAAAAACGGTGACCAACAACACTGTTCCCACTGAAAATTAATACAAGTTTTCTTTACTTTTCATGTAACGGCTTTTACATGCATTTTATACTCCATCCATGTGATGCTGGCCTGGCCCGTTTGTCAAATTCTAAAGCTTATTGTGGTCCCCGAGCCATAAAATTTGACCACCCTTGATCTAAAGGTAAAACAATACCTGTGCATCTTAGCTCACTAAAGCTCAAGCATGTCATGTTTGTAATCTGTGTTGTTTTAAATTTATTTTATGAGGCACATAACCATGCTAGCCTGTTCCCCCCTGCTTGACTTTGCCCATGTCTGCTGTCTCTTGGCATTTTCTAGCTTAACAGACTGATATGAGAGTGGTATAAAGCTTCTCATGAAACTCTCAGCAAGAAAGAAAATAGACAGATTTTTTTCAAATGCAGCAATTAAACAGCTTAAATGAGACTGAGAATGGCTATCTGTTTGCCTCTGCGAGGCCAGATGCTGAGCTAAACTAACTAAAGTAGCTGAGTAAACAAATGAATATATTTCTCCAAAAGTATTTCTTTAAAAAGATTTGTTTCTGTGTATTCAGCTACAAAAATCTGTTCAGTTTTTCCACCGTCAAAGATCAATTGTCATTCTGAACGACTACTATTTTCCACTCTCCATTCTGGTGTTAGTGATTAATAATACTTACAGTCACTTTACTTGACCTGTGAGCAGATAACACAGGAAAGAATGAATGGAGCCCAGTACAGGCTCTTGACACATCTTTGACAGCTAATACAAGAATGAAAGGGTCCAATAACTACAAACGCTTGTCGGTGTAAGAATAGGAGATTTATGACACAACTAGGTCATTGTGCTACTGCTTCCTACTCATCTTTGTTGGCTGAGTAGAAAAGCAGAACACTAAGTGGTAACAATGGCAGCGTCCAATAGCTCGACAGACTTGCCAGGCCGACAGTCTTTACGCCCTGAGGCGCCTTTTGCTCCTCGGCTACGGTTGCTCACTCTCCTCTCCGTGGATGTGTCCGTCTAATAAGGCAGGCAGAGAGAAGAGTTGGGAGTGAGGAAGATACTGCTGCAGCAAATTCTCTTTGGTACTGGTTGTTTGTTCTCTGAGCAACCTCTATTATTCCCTTTCAGCATATTTTATTTTTAACTTCATTTGAAAAAATAATGAAGCATTGTGCAAAATACTACTGATATTACGTCTGAAAAAAATACAAAAATTCAGCAAAAAAATTCCCAAATTTCTGAAAATTTGCAAAACCTTCTGGAAGAAAATTCCAATAGTTCCCTAAAAGTTTCCCTTAAAACTTTTATTTAAAAAAATAAAATAAAAAAAATCCCCCAAATTTGGCAAGAAAATTTTTGTAAATATTTTCAAAAAATGAGTAAAAATCTTCCAAAAAAAATCCTAAAAATATCTAAAGTGATTCCATATATATCAGTAAAACTTCTAATATTTTCTTTAAGAACATTCACATAAAAATCAACCAAAATCCAGTGAAATTCGCTGGATTTTGTTTGATTTTTTTTGTGAATGTTCTCAGGAAACATTTTTAACATTTCTTTTTTTCCACCAAAAAATGTTCAAAGATTTCTCAAAAATGTTGAAAATGTGGATATCAGAAGTTTCACTGTGAAAATTTTTTTCCCCCCACATTTTCAAACTTTAAAACAGGTCAGTTTTGACCCACAGGACGACACGAGGGTTCAACATTATTGTTACGATGTTAAGATTATTGATAGGTGGACATACATAAATGACACAAACTGGAGCTAGTCGTTATTATGTGACTGCAAAGCCATATAAATCTACTTATATATTTATCTCAGTGTATCTAAGATGTTGTTTTAAGTGGCTGTTTATGTTTTGACACTATCCACATTTTACAGGATAATATGATTTGACCATCTGGATGAATAAGAATGAGTCTGAGGCATGCAGTAGCCACCCTACTGAAGTGTCCTTCAGCAGTGCACTGATCCATACCAGCTCCAGGGAGGCTACCGTGTTGCTTTCCTTGATCTCTGACCTTCCTTTTGAAGGGGAGCAAAGAGAGAAGTTTCCTATGGGGATCAACGGAGTTTGTAGTAGAAACAATGCTCATGTGAATCTGTTTTGTTGTATGAAACACCAGCAGGATGGATGAGTTGTGCCGGTCTGTTTTTCATGCCTGCCTTCTGCTTTCTGTGTCTCTCCTCAGATCTCCACCCTGCAGCGCCAGGGCCGGACTCTGTTCTCCACTGTGCCAGAGACTGCTGAGAAAGAAGCTCATTCTCTCTTTGTCCAAGAGGTAAAACTAACACATACCTGAATGTAAGCCTGCGTTTTCCTTTTTTTTCATTCTCCCATCTTGTCCAAAGCCACAGCCTGTCTTTCGTGACTGAAGCCTTTGTTATTCTTTGACTTGGAGCACCACCATGTTTTCTCTCCTTTCACCCAAACACAGGTGTTTATCATCAGTGCAGATAGTTTAACCAGCTTTAACACTCATCCACTCATATCTTCGGACATGAATCCATCCAAGGATTCACTGTGATGTGTTTACGGTGTATGGGCAATGCTGATTTAATTTTAGAGAAAGCTCTGAAAAAGTGTTAGCTGACCACTCGAAGGACTTAGAGAGAAGGGAAAAGTGATACGGTGGATGTCAGAAATGTTGCTGTTAGCCTTTAAATGAACTTCCATTTGTGTCCCCCACCCTCACATGTTTCCTGACAGTGCAGTAGATTGGCCACAGATGGAATCTGCATTTCATTGGTGGTTTACGTCATGTTGTTTCAGAGGAGCCGTGTGCAGGGGTTGGTTGGGGTGCGGCCTGATAGAACCTGATAGGTGATAGTCCCCCATGGCTGCAGCCAGGAATTAGATCACGACTACATCTGGAGCAGCTGTATGCAGATGGGATGTTTCGGAATTTTTTTTACACTTTTTGTGACCCTTTGCCTCACTCAGCATGTGTTTTTTGTAAATTCGCAGAAATGATGAACACACATTACAAAAAGGAATACAACTGATATTTGTTTTTATAGATGTGTCAGCTGCTTAGGCCACTCCTCTGCACAGGGAAAAGGATGATCCCTCAAAAACATGTTGACTTTGTTGGTCCGAATAGCAATTTCTGGGCCCAATTAATGATGAATATCCAAATATTTGGCTACTATAATTTATTTATATTATTTGCTTCTGTATTTATTAACACAATAAAGGGCATTTCAACAAACAAACATTGCATTAACAATTAAAAAAAAAACAAAAAAAAAACAGTGACATATATTCACAAGAACAGACATTTCTCTAGCCTACCTACACTCTCTTCATGTTTTGCCCCTGGAAGATGAGCATATCTACATTTTCAGGCAAAAATGAACTCCTGGTTTTGTTCACAACATCGCCAGCCTTCGAGAAAATGCGCTCCAACGGGGTGGAAGTGGCCGGAACGCACAGGCAGTATTTGGCTGCTAATGTCTGTTTAGGATAGCGATCACAGGTTTGTTTCCACCATCTAAATGGGCCAGAGTATTAGTATCTCAGAATTAATATTCAGACACCACTACAACAACCCAATATTCTGATTTTCGGATATTCGGGTCCAACCCTAAGAATGAGTAGATGTTAGGAAATCTGAAAAATCTCATTGTAATTGTCTGAATTGCATATTAATACAGGAAAGAGGTGGTGGGTTAGATTTATTTCTCAAAGGTAGGTGGGGTAGCTGCAGACCCCAGAAATAACTCTGGCCCCTTTTGTTTCCTGTGTTTTCTGCAAACCCTCTGCTTCTGCTCTTGTCTAAGTCTAGTCTGGAGTGTTGCTTTTCATTTTAAAATTGCACGGTTTTTACACATACTACAAAATCTGCATGTACTGTTATTGTTCATCAGCTCAAGGCACAAAGTAATGAAGAAGAAAAAGGCTTTGCAGACTTGGCAGAACTCTTTCACATGAGTAGAATCATACAATACAGGAAAGACTAAATACAGACTTTACCTGAGCAAGACACTGCAAGCTCAGGAAATGAACTGTCCTGATGTAATGAAATACTACTTCAAGTTCAGCATAGATGCACACACTCCCTTTATTTTTTTTTTAAGTGAGCCTTTTTGTTGGCTTTATTTGATAGGCGTAGTGAGAGACAGACAGGAAATGGGGAGAAGAGTGGGGGAAGACATGCAGCAAAGGGCCGCGAGCGGGAATCAAACCCGGGCCGCTGCATTGGGAACCAGCCCCTGTACATGGGTCGCCCGCTTAACCTGTTGAGCTATACGGGCGCCCACTCCCTTTATTTTTAACTGAACCTTAACCCTATATGTCCTGACCTCCACAACTTGGTGTGAAATGGAGCCAGAAGTCATGATGACAAAAGGAGGGAATGCTGTTATTTAGGGATGACATTACAGAGTACACAGTTGTGGACCATGAAAAGTTCACCCAAATGTTACAAAAATGAAACTTGTTTGCTTTTTATCTAGTATTAAAAGAATGAGAATCAATCTCAAAGGGTCCTAAATATGTTATTTAACTAATAAAACACAATTTTTTTGGACTTCATAGTGTGTGGCATTCACTAAGTGGTCATTTTCATTGTTTTTAGTCTGTAAAATTACAAAGGAAATGTGAGTCAATGTCCCTAAGTCTAATGTTCATCCTTTTAAATCGCTTCACTTATATAATCTTTTACATCTGTAAAGATTTAAACATAAAAGTATTACATGTAGTAGAGGAATATTTCATTTATAATTTACCAAACACAGAGCGAGCCTTGAATTGATGCCAAAGATAAAAGAAATGCAGCACCTTTTTACTGCCTGACAAATGTTATGATGAATGTTTGTCTTACTAATTCAGTTGGAATTTGTTTTATTGCTGTTACCTTGATCTTTGGATGAGAATCAAATGTACACTCACTTTTCTAAGTTCATTTTAGAAACCCGAACCTGTCTGTGTCTGTACCGTGTAACTGAAGTCGTCCCTCACGTCTCTCTGCTCTCTGTCTCTGCAGTGTATCAAAACCTACAAGTCTGACTGGCATGTCGTCAACTACAAGTATGAGGAGTATTCTGGAGACTTCCGCCAGCTCCCCAAGTGAGTGTGTATGATTTAGTTGTACCATCAGGTGCCAGAGGCTTGTACCAACAGGTCTGTTAACAGTCTGCAACGCAGCATTCATGCAGCTAAGACCACGACTATCTACACTGTTTTAAATGTTGGTTAAATGTTGGTGAGCTGTGCTGGTGTAATAAAAGTCATAAGAAGAAATGAGTAAAGACAGAGATTTGGTTTTGTTTGCAAATGTGAACAACACAGCAAAAGAGACATATTTCCACCAGTAGGATTTTACTTCATGATCAAAATGACAAAAGTCAGACAAAAAAGACAAAAACAAAATATTACAAAAATGACACACAAAACAACAAAAGAATAATGATTTATGATCAAAACTACAAAAAAAGACAAAAAACACAAACGAGACAAAAAGGAAACACAAAATGTCGTTTGTTCAGCCTACCACAATCAGGTATTGTGTGCATTCTCTCTCTGCAGAAGCCCTCCAGGGCATGCTGTACATTGGTATTTACACTCATTGTGTTCCGTGATGCTGCCTTTTGTTTCCAGCACAGTAATTGATTTACCAAGAACCTTAGAAACACGGAAGCCTCTCTTGAAGACTTTTAGCTCTTCTACAAAAACAATAGAAGACTTCCTATGTTTGTGTACCAAAGATAAGCAGGACTATTCTGGGACTGCTCTTGACTGATATTAAAGCTAAAGGAAAGTCCCACAATGCATTATGTGTCCTTGGACGAGCCACTTTCTTTGAGGACAAGAATGAACTTCACAGATGTTGTGTGTAATGTTTAAAACACTGGACTGGACAAACCCAGGCCTTGGCCTTGACAGGGTTTATGCAAATAGTTCCCCAGAGCAGCCTGGGTCTTGCAAAGGTCAAAGGACAAACTGTCCATCAGGAGTTTGAGCTGCAGTCAAAGAAGCAGCTGCAATTTTTCAGCTACATCCTGAGAAGCTTGAAGCATCACTTCAGTTTAATCAATACTGGAATATGGAATTCTGGAATATAACTATATATGTTTTTCATTGATTTCAAACTTTGGTGCCGTGCATTTAGAAATGTACCAAACTAGCTTTTTGTCTAAATGTTTTACAGTCAGCATCTATCACATCTTAGGGACTACAGACTCTAAAATCCTTGAATCTGCACATTCCTCACATGGACATTGTTTGGTCTAAAATACAGCTTCCCAAATCTTTACTGGTGTAATTATAATAAACTGTTTAGTCATACAGTATACTTTCGTGATTCTGATGAACACATTTTATTAGGTTCTGTCTTCAGAGAAAGCTCTGTTGAGATTTTCAGAGCAAGATTTAGAGCCCATAATTTTTTGTTGTTGTTGCACCCGAGGAGGATCCTTGACTTAGGTCAGAGTTCAGTTCCTACGGTGTGACGTAAGTCGATTTTCGCCATAAGTTGTAACTCGGGTGAAAATGTACACAAAGTCGTTAAGCGCATCACCATATCGATCAGTTTACTTATTTGTACAACTACAGTAACGACAAACAGTCATTAGCTCACACTGAAACACAACTTGGTGGGATAATACTGGCGAAAGTGTAAACTGTAAGTCTGACTTACTCTTGGGAGCCATAACGAAGTTAGCGAATGTAACATAATTCAATGTGGCGACAAATGTAAACAAAGCAGTCTTATAATGTCGCGTGACGACGTATTCGTCCGCTCCACTCACCAACTAGTTCCACTGAACCAGTTCCGATGTAACGACAAAACAACGCAAGTCAAGGACGTCGTAAACCGATGACCCCCTGCAGTCACGCTCGTCAGCAAAAATGACACTTCATTTTCATTTTATTGCACAGTTAGTTCAAACTAATAGACATAGAATGTAATACTTATCTGAACATAAAGTAGGAAAGTAGGTAATGTCAAAGTTGTTAATTAAAATAACTGTTTGAATTGTTAGCTAATGGATAAGGGTTGAACATATTAAGTAAATTAATGGTTCACATTTTTTTGCTAAAAAACTCATGGAGGAATTGTTGAAATAACTGAAAATAATACTTAAAATGACAAGACTGACATTCAGAAATAATGGTTGAATGTTTGAAACTGCTAAACATGAATAATGCTATTGTTACTTCAAATGGTAGTATAAATGCAGCATCTGGAAAAAAATACCTGTAACAGTTCATTTGAAATATATTGGTAGTGTCCATGAAGTGGTATCTGAGTTTATCTCATACATGGAAATGTTAGGGAAATATTGTGTTTTTGTTGTATGCACATTCTTTTTTTGAAGTTATTTTTTTGGCCTTTTTTCGGCACAGTGAAAGAGAGACAGGAAACAGGGGAGAAGAGTTGGGGAAAGACATGCAGCAAAGGGCCGCGAGCGGGAATCGAACCCGGGCCGCTGCATCGGGAACCAGCCCCTGTATATGGGTCGCCTGCTTAACGCGTTGAGCAATACGGGCGCCCTGCATGGACATTCTTAATTTAACCTTGAACTTGTATTTTTACATGTATGTTTAAGATTTTGCCCATGAATTCTCGCAGTTGTTTGTTTTTGTGTTTTAACATGTAAAGTGTGTAGACACTTTGAGAAATGTGCACTGTGAATAATGTGACGTCCAACTAAGTGTCAGTTCTGACTTATCTTTTCCTTCTTGTTTTAGTAAGGTGTTGAGACCTGAGAAACTGGCACCTCACCTGTTTGAGGTGGATGAAGATGTGGAAAAAGATGAGGTACGAGTCCCAGTCCTTTAGGAAATCCTGTTTGTCTCACAGTCTTCTCATGACCCACCTTTGCTCATAAGAGTAAACGGAGCTTGCAACATCTTGAAGCGTTAACAACGATTCTGCAACTAATCCATTGTTCCTCAAATACCAAACCCTGTTTTAATAGAAACATAACAAGGAAATTCTGCTTTTGTTTATTGCCCAACATTGTGTCTTTTTTTATTTTCATTGCTCTTTTACAAGTCAAACTCAAGCCCCTTCCATAATGTAGGCTTGCCCTGCTTATCTGAAATATCTTCATGACATCTGTAGCAGTTTAATGGAACATGCCTTCCCAATAATGGCCTCACTTCAGACATTGATTTAACCAAAGGCCAGTGACCTTTAATGGAATTACCATCATGACTGAAACCTCTTGAGATTAAAAAAAGTGCCGTGTTGATCTTAATGTTGATCTTAATGAAGTGCATTCCTTACAGACTATCCTCCTGTTTGCCTTGAGTTCAGTCAGCAAATTCTTAAGCTCAAAGCAAAGTGTGTAGCTATAAGTACGTGAGAGTGTGTTGGTTTTCCACCGATGGAGGAGAGGAATAGGTATAATAAACATCTTCTTTTTGCATGCTTTTTGTTTAATGTTTTTTGTTTCTTCCTCCTCCAGGACACAGCTTCTCTCGGCTCGCAGAAGGGAGGAGTGTCTAAACACGGCTGGCTGTACAAAGGCAACATGAACAGTGCAATTAGCGTTACTATGCGGGTGGGTACAATTGTGTGAGTTTTACTTGCGATTAAATCTGTCTGTTAGATATCCCCTGTCATTCTTCTCTGCTTTGGATGCTGAAAGCAACAGAAACTTTGGCGATTTTGATGATAAACGTTGATTGGCAATTTTTCCTTAATGATTCTTGAATGAATTCCCAGACAGTGTGATAATCAGTCTGTAAAAACACTGTCTTTGGCATAAGATAACTATTACAAATTGTTCAGACTTAGAAAAATGAATGATGAAGTTTCCAAGGAAGAAATTCACTTGTGGCAACAAACCAAATCAATCCCGGTAGCTTTCGATCTTTACCTGTGATCATTACAGCACTCATTTTATGCTTAGTAGCGCACTTCTTTTCAGAAAATTGAACAATAAAGACAGTATGCACCTGTCTAAGATGAGTTAAATAGTCTTCTGTCTAATTTAAATTCCAATAATGCAGTGATTTTAAAGTATAATCCACTAATCCACGTGTTAATGTGGCTATTACAGTGCAGTAAAATCCAGTGGAGAAGGAAATGCTCAGATCTGCTTCTTAAGTAAAAGTAGGAAGTGATGCCAAGGAGAGAAAATATTCTGCTGCACTTCAATCTGCAGTTAGTTTGATAATCAGTTAGCTGTTGTTGTAATTTTTCAAGAACAAAATCGAAATATTTTGTGTGGAAAATTTGCCAACTAGTTCCACGTAACCAGTTCCGATGTAACAACGAAATGCCATTTGTCGTATATGGAGGACCTTCTGTAACAAGTTTTGACGTAAAGACGTTTAAAAATCACATGTATAGTAGTTTGATTAAACAAGCAGTATAATTTATTAATCTGAATTTGTAAAACTGTAACAGTAGAAGTTGATTTTAAGATAAAATCAAAAGTAGCCAACATCTATCTTATTCCCTCTGCATATAGTAAAAGCCCATTAGCCTTCGCTTTGGGTAGCCCACTGCTTGACATAATTTCAGTGTACTCCTGAGCTTTCCCATGCCCCATCTCCAGTTGATAGTATTTTTAGACAGAAAGAGGCCATCTGGGATGTTAACGTTCTCTATTTTCATCCTTTAGTCCTTCAAGAGGAGGTACTTCCATCTTGCTCAGCTGGGCGATGGATCCTACAACCTCAACTTCTACAAAGACGAGAACACCTCCAAGGAGCCCAAAGGAACCATTTTTCTTGACTCATGCATGGGAGTTGTCCAGGTAAAGGACCCTACATAATGGGAGATTTGAAACTAAAGCCTCCTGGAATGTAATTAAAGTCCAATTAAAAGAGTCAGCATGGACTGTATACAGTCATTGTTTGTGTCTGATGTCTTTCAGAACAGCAAAGTGCGTCGGTTTGCCTTTGAGCTGAAGATGCAGGATAAGAGCACGTTCTTGCTGGCTGCAGACAGCGAAGCAGAGATGGACGAGTGGATCAGCACCTTAAACAAGATTCTCCACAGCAGCTTTGAGCATGCCATGCAGGAGAAAAGGAACGGAGACCTTCACGATGGTGTGCAACTCAGTTATTATTTGCACGTGTCTGTTTGCCTGCCTTATGGTGTTTGTTGTCATCTGTTTGTTTGATTCCTTTTGATGCTTTCTGCAGCTGCGAGCTTCTTCAATTTTCCTGAACCTCATGGAATAATTAATGTCCAGAACAACAACAGCTTCATTATCAGTCCTTTTTCCTCTGTTCCTGTAATTCCCCTTTGTTTCACAGTAAGGCAGAGACCAACACTTCATTATACTTTTATTTAACAGCCACAGCTAACAGAGCTCATGTTGATCTCTTCAACAGACGAGGAGCATCTAAAAACAGACCTTTCCTCTGGAAGTTTTCAAGACACCTTTCAGGTAGAGTGTTTTTCCATCTCCACTGACATATTAGAACAATGTTTGCCATCTTTATTTCGCCACTCAACAAGCTAAATCTCTTACCATGTCGTCCTTAAACTGTAGAGGTGCTTTGGATGTCCCATGAGTTCACATGGAACAATCTGAATTCTAAATGGAGTTTTGCTTTGAGCAGAATAGCTAAACATCTGTATTTCCTGAAACCAGGTCCCCACATTTTCCTCTCGGTGCTTACCAGGCAAACATCTGGTATAGTGTGTTTGGTCTCCAAATGTAGAGGCCAGACAAGGCCAACACTTGTGCTGAACAGGAATGCAGTGTTGTAACGTGGCAGTCTGAAAACATTTACAGTAAAAGCACAATTTGTGTTATTCTGTGTTTAGCCATCATAGAGATTTACAACTGCATGTATGAATTTTTGATGTGATTTTGTGTGATGTGAGAGGAGTTTTTCGCAGTGATGAACCCACCTGGATTTATGCATACGGAGCTACTTAGGAGCGTAAATATTGGACTGAGCTTCATCACACAACTACAAATGAATGCTTTATGTGTGCTGTATCTGTTGAAAGTATAAATAGTTCATTGTTCACTCACAGTAACACAATATTATAATTATTAAAATAGAATTATTATAATATCTACAGCCGCTTGCACTGCAATAAGTTAACGTAAACCTGAGACTTGGTTTTTTATTTTACTCTGTAGCAGTACAATCTTTATTCACTGTATTTTTTGACAACTTTTTGTAAAAACATATGATATAATATTAATAAATGCATGTATTTACAACTTGCCAATCTTCCCACAAGTAAAAATGATGAACTAATTATTCTTTTTTGTCGTTTAAACATTAGTATTGTATAACTTGGAAAGATTAAATGATGAAAACATATCTAGATCTGGACCTCACAAATGAGGAGGCAAAAGAAGATTGTTGTGTGCACTGATCATGTTGTTCTTGGATTTCCTAATTCTGTTGATTTGTATGATTGTTTCCATACCCCTTCTTTTTAAATAATCACCTCTCTGTTTGTACACAGTCCAATTTATGTCTTGTTTTTAACAGACTGCCAGAGATATCGAATCCAAAATGAGAAGTGAAGCTCGCCTCAAGCTGTTTACTCTGGACCCAGACACACAGGTGAAGAAGCTAACTCTACAGTCTTGTGCATTCTGTAGGAGTATTGTTTATTTTGTCTAGTTGCACCACACAGACTTCACTTATATTTTTGTTGTGGCAATGGATAGTGGAAACCTTTTGACATCAACTCCTGTTTCCATAGAAACTGGACTTTTCTGGCATTGAACCAGATGTGCGGCAGTTTGAAGAGAAATTTGGAAAGAGAGTCCTGGTCAGCTGCAACGACCTGTCGTTCAACCTGCAGGGCTGTGTTGCAGAGAATGAAGAGGGACCAACAACCAATGTAGGTTTCAGTGATAACTGACAGTCAAATGTAGTGTTGTCTGGATGTGTATTTTTCAGGATAAGAACCTGCCCTCGACGTAATTCCGGAAAATGTCCTCCAGCAAATGAGGGCGAGCTTTAAATCACTTAAGAAGATCACAGACAGTTCAGATGGCCCACTTGGCTGGCCCCCGTCAAAACTGGTGTTGCTGGCACAAGGAATGGCTATTGCCATAGCAACCAGCCAGGGCCTCCCACCATGCATTCACACCAGTCTGAGGCTGGTTTCCTGCTCTCATTCTCCAAAGTCTCTGTCTGTGTGGAAGGAGCACTCCTTCAGCACTCAACGCTGAGCTGGGAAACCACAGTTATTAGCTCTCAAGCTACTCAGAGCACACACACACACACACACACACACACACACACACACACACACACACACACACACACACACACACACACACACACACACACACACACACACACACACACACACACACACACACACACACACAAATGACTTTGTGTAATGGAAATGCATGGTGGAAAGACTGAATGGGATGATGAATTATACCAGTGGTACATTTGGTCTTAGTGGAAAATGAGAAGTGCATTAGGAAGGATGAGTATCCGTTCAACTGTTACTTTCTTTTTACTTTTTTCTTTCTCTGCTTTTCTATTTGATCTTTGGCTGCTCAACGTTTTGCTTTCTCTCTTTTGTCATTAAAGGTGGAGCCTTTCTATGTCGTCCTGTCCCTGTTTGACATCCAGAACAGTAGAAAGATCTCCGCCGACTTCCATGTGGATCTTAATCACCCTTTGGTCCGACAAATGACATCTGGTTATGGTAGCGGACCAAACATGCAAATTAGTGGCGGCAGCAGTGATGGTCCCCACAGGCTGGCCAGTGAACTGCCAGAGGGGGCCCTCCAGTACCCCAGACAGGGGGTGTTCTCAGTCACTTGCCCCCATCCAGAGATCTTCCTGGTTGCCAGAATTGAGAAGGTCCTACAGGGAGGGATCACCCACTGTACTGAACCCTACATGAAGAGTTCAGACTCTGCTAAGGTAGATGTGTGAGCAGAGATGAGGATGTAAATAGCAGCATGCTTCTCATCTTGTATAATTAGTTTGTAAAATGAATCACTTTTTTCTGTAGATTTGTCAAAAGGTGCTGAAGAATGCCAAGACAGCTTGCAGCAGACTGGGGCAGTACAGGATGCCATTTGCCTGGGCTGCAAGGTGTGAACCCAGCTTATCCTAAACTAAGCTAACTAAACAAAAACAATATATTGCACCAAGATAAGCCAGACTTCTACTACAGGCGTTAGAGTGGTATAAATATTCTCATCTAACACTTCACCTCCAAATCATCTTAGCTATTGTTGTTTCTGTAAGTAGACCTATTCTGTTGCTGATGACTTCTTGTAGTGAAGAAAAACTTTTAGCTTTTACGAATGAAGGAGACCTGTTTTTTTATCTTGTGATGCCACATCATGATTCAGCGTTAAACTACAGCATACAAACTCAGCTGAAACTGAAAGAAAAAACTGCCTGTCGAGACACCCATTTTTAAATTAGTGGCATAGAACTGACATTTCCCTCTTCTCCATCTAACCCACTGGTTTTGTCTCTCTCTGCAGGCCTGTGTTTAAAGATGCATCAGGGACTTTGGACAAAAATGCACGTTTCTCAGCTCTTTGCAGGCAGGACAGCAGCAAGCTGTCAGATGAGGACATGTTCAAACTGCTTACTGACTTCCGAAAGTATGTTTTTTTTTTTTCTCTGGCTTTTCTATCTTGCTAAAACTTGTTTTGACACATCTTTGTAATATAGTGTTTCTTTCCCTGTTTTCCCAACAGACCAGAGAAAATGGCCAAACTCCCTGTGCTCTTGGGGAACTTAGATGTGACAATTGATAACGTGGCCCCGGATGTAACCAGTAAACTCTCCAAATATTTACAAACTCACTTCTAACTGTCTATTTATATTCTTCATACTGTACACTGTGATCCCTCATCTCCTTTCCTGCCTGTAGATTGTGTCACTTCGTCTTACATCCCTGTGAAGAACTTTGAAAGAAATGGACCAGGCAGTGCTCTGCTGGAGGTGGAGGAGTTTGTGCCTTGTATTGCCAAGTGCTCCCAACCATTCACCATCTATAAAAACCACCTCTATGTCTACCCAAAACACCTCAAGTATGACGGGCAGAAATCTTTCGCTAAGGTACATACAGAAAGGGTGCATAATATCACACAAGTCTGTTATTTTGAGCTTCACTGTTTACATGATTTGCACAATCAATGGTTTATCTTTTATGTGCGACATTAAATGTCCTTCCAAAATATAGACCATATCCTTTTTGGGACGTAATGCTTTTATTTGGCTGGCATTCTCATTTCATCAACATTTTGTGTTCCTGTTTAGCCTAAAAGACTACTGGCAACTGCCTGAAGCTTGTTCAGCCAAGCAGCAGAGCTGGATAGAATTATCCGTGCATGGAACAGCACTTTGTGATTAATGCATTAATACAGGGTTGTTATTTTCACTAGGTCAGCCCCATAAAGGAAACCAACCTGTCTTCTCTTCCCATCTCTCTCGCCACACTCTGTTATTTTAAATGAGAGCTTTGAAATCTTTGCCTGTAATATTTTTCTTCTTTTTATTGAAACTTGTGGCCATCTGTAATGGACCCAGAGAGGAACAATAGAGAAAGTGCCAGAAAATTGTTTCTTTCCCAAGAGAGAAATCTTGGAAATGGTTCTTACTTTTCCAATATTTTCTGCTTTTCTGTTTACTTTTGTCTCCCCTGTTCAGGCGAGGAACATTGCTGTTTGCATTGAATTCAAGGACTCTGATGAGGATGACGCCCAGCTGCTAAAGGTACATTTACATGCTACAGAAGGCTGTTGTCAATCCACATTTTTGCATATTTCCTAGTCTGAACATATACGCTTCAGACCAACAGAGTTGTACACTTGAGATACATTACTTGAACATAACACACTCTCTAATTGCAAGTATGGTGACTTTGACTTGACAAAAAGACCAAAGACTCAAGTTTGAACCGTGGCTTCACTTGGCCTTCAGACTTCCAGGTGCTCCTTGCAAAGGAATGACAACAAACATTTGAGTTTTTGAGGATTGTGATACAAAGGCTTTATAGTTTAGAGTTTTGCCCTAAAGTTGGAGTAACGCCCTTCGTTTTCGGGTGATGCCAGGAACTTCTTTGAACTACGCTCATAGCAAACTGACTGGTATGTTGAATTATATTTTAAAATGTATTAAATTTAATATAGGATTTGGTATTCTTCATTTTGCCTCATGGTTTAATTTTGGACTTTTTGGTCTTGACTTGATTTGCTGTTTTTCACTTGAGAAGTGACGGACTTGACTTGGGGGCTTTTGCAATTTGGTCTTAAGTTGAGACTTGCCTTTGCACTTGGTCTTAAGCTTGGGACTCAACTCTAGACACTTATGTAGGTCTGGACTTGGTACTTAACTGTGTTGTTGTTGGCCTGGACTTTAGACTCAGTGGTTTTGACTGAAGAATTGATTTAGGATTCCTTGATCTTGACTCGGGTCAGGACTTTGGACTTGTTCGTCTTGACTTGTGACTCAACATGGAACTCGCTGGCCATGAATTAAGTCTTAATTATTTTTAATTCTTGATGTGAAGCTTCATGACAAAGCAGCAAGCACATTAAACATTAAACAACTCAATGACTGTCAGTAAAAGCATGCGTTCATACCTCTCTCTGTCATGATTGATTATTGATTTTCTTTTATGTTTTGAATCTCCTGTAGTGCATCTACGGCCGCCCAGGAGGGCCTCTGTTCATGAAGCAGGCGTTTGCAGCCGTCCTGCACCACCAGCAGAACCCTGAGTTCTATGATGAGGTATTTCTCTGCTCATGTTCCTCACAAAGTTTAATTGATGTTCTGGCTATTGCAGTCTGCTTATTATTGCCTCTAAACCTTCAGTGGAGAGACAGATGGCATCAATGGCGTAGCCTTAAAGCTGAAAGTAATTTTTTCAGTTTTGAAATGAGAGGCTACCTTTCACCTCGTCTTATGTTACTTGAGCACATTTCAGTGGTATGCATTTTTAACTTTTATTTTCCTGAATAAAGTTTCTTCTGTATTAGGGAAGCAATCTCAAGAATCTGTGTTTTTCTCACCCTCAGATAAAGATAGAGCTGCCTACTCAGCTGCACGAGAAGCACCATCTTCTCTTCACCTTCTACCATGTTAGTTGTGACAGCAACAGCAAGAAGAAAGACCTGGTGGAGACTCCAGGTGGGCTTGTCATCTTTTCCCACTATGAATGTCAAACTTGAGCTATTATTTCATGTGCGTGCATGAAATAGAAACTAGCAAATTAAGTATCTGCAGTGCATGATGTGCAGGGATGAGAATTTTCCGCGAATCCGCGGAATTCCGAGTTTTTTTCCGCCGAAAGTATAGCTTTTGTGAATCGTGTAAATCCGTTGAGAAAATTGTAGGGGGGTAGGCAAGCGGCCGGCCGGCCGACGCGTCGCGAGCCGAGGCTTGTGATGGCCGCCCGCCGTGATGGCCATCCCGCCGCCGACATCTTTCGGCAACGCGCATTGCAACGCGCATTGCAACGGGGGGGGGGACAGTTTCCGAGTTTTTTTCCATTTGTCATTCTCATCCCTGGATGTGGGTAAAACCGTTTCATACAGGCATACATTGGTGCTAGTTGTTAGTTAGTTGTTAAATATCCCCATTGAGTGGAGATACTTTAAAATTCAGATCGTTATGTTCCTGCTGCCCCAGTAATGATGCTCCTTTACAAATGCATCACTGCACCTGTGCTTTTTTCCAGTGGGGTCAGCATGGCTGCCTCTGCTGAAGGATGGCAGGGTCATCATAAATGAACAACAGCTGCCTGTGGCTGCCAATCTACCTGCAGGGTACCTCGGCTCCCAGGATGGTGTTAACAAGGTAAAAACATCTGATTATTTTAGCAAAGTTACATTTGGAAATAGCATGCACTGATGGTCATGAGAGGGCTGAGATTTCAAGACCTTCTAAGAAACACAAATAGCAAATAATTGCTGCAAATATAATTTTTTTTAGTCAAGAATGTAAGAGCTAGGTATTTACGGTATGTAAAACACTGTTTTTATGCATTTCACTCAAACTGTTTAGAATGCAGTTCATGATTAATGGATATAGATTTCATCCTATTAGCTATGATTGGATTGGGACCTGATGGAGGTCCAGCGGGCAAGCGCACAAAAAGCCTGTGAAATCTGATCAGTATTAAAATGTAATCCACTAAAACTAACAATCAATAGAATCCCACCACTGAGGACCACCAGTGCTCTGATGCAGAGCTAATGGGTTTACTGTAAATCTAATTAAAGCTGAGGTATGATGTATACAAAAATGGCTCATCAACTAAGCATTTTATGCATAAAGTTGATTGCTGATTGGAAATTTTACATTTTCCGAGTTTTTTTCCATTTGTCATTCTCATCCCTGTTAACTAATTAAAGTCACTGTATTTGTATGGTTAATCAGCAATTAAAGTAAAGTTCATGCTTAGTGTTGGCAGGGTTGTTATGTTCTTAGATGATAGTGTACACAGACCACACCACGCACCATTAAAACCACATGCCTGCTATTGTGTAGGTCTCCCTTGTGTCCTGTGGTTTGTTGACGCAGGCAGCTTATCCTTTGGGTCCAGTGGGTTGCTGCGTGGGGCCTCTGTGGATCAGACTAATCTCACAGATGTTTGATCAGATTGACATCTGTGAAGTATAGAGACTGGATGGATACTTCGGCCTCTATGTCATATTCCTCAAGCTGTTCCTGTGCAGTTTTTACAGTGTGGCTGGTGGGGAACATTGTCCTGCTGTGGCACGCTGCTGCCATTGGGAGGCGCCATGTGCTTAGTTAGAAGCAAAGTGTAGTTGGGTAAAACGTGTCAAAGTAACATCCATTCATCACACTGTGACTTTCAGCATGTGCTTGGGGTGGTTTGCAGTAGAGTGTGAAACAGCCTGGAGGAGAGTAAACACCTCCATGTCAGAGTTACGGTGGAAAGCATTGGATTGTTTCCTTATATCTCTGGATCTTGGTTATGAGTAACAAGATAATGAAGCATGAGACAGACAGATAGACAGACAGACAGATTGGTGCAGCATCAACAGGAACCATTATGGTGAAGAGAGAGCTGAGCTGGAAGGCAAACTTTCAATTTGGCATTGAATCTATGTTCCCACCCTCGCCGAAGTTCTTTAGCTCTCGTCAGTGGCTCAAAAGAATGAGATTGTGGATACAAGGGGCCAAATTGAGTCACCACTGTAGGAACTTGGACATCTGGAGGGAAGCTGGACTAGAGTCACTGTCAGTAGATGTGGTTCAGGCATCTGATTAGGATTCCTCCAGGGGATGGATGGATGGATGGATGGATGGATGGATGGATGGATGGTTGGATGGATGGAATTCACATCATGTGTCGGTGGTTTTATTGTAGTTGATTGGTGTACCTGCCTCTAGCAAGTGGTTATATGTCCTTTGACTTCTCATAGTAGGACTAGCTCATAAAATTATAATTATTAATATATATATATTAATAGTTATGCAATCATTGGATAGTCAAAGACTCAGATATGTAATTTGCTTTTCCAATAAAGCACTATGGTTCTTCAGAGTACAACATTTTGAAGCATATCTTTTGTGAAAACAAGTCCTGGAATTTGATGCATTGTGTTTACCCAAGGACAGCAGTTCTCTTGTCATTTATAGGCCTAGTAGCTCATGCATTTTTTTCATAAGAGCTGTATTATGAACTACATAATTTTGCCCATCTTACCCTGTAGCCCTATGGCTCCAGAGCATTAACTGATGCCTGCTTGTCATTGCAGCACTCTGGTTTGGAGATCAAATGGGTAGATGGAGGCAAACCTCTCTTCAAAGTCTCGACTCATCTTTTTTCCACAGTTTACACTCAGGTATATTCACATATCACACAATTTATCCATCATGATGCGTCAGTTCATCTCACCTGCCCACTCTGCATATCGATGTGATATAAGCCTCTACATAACATGTTTCCCTTAGGATCAGCACTTGCACAACTTCTTCCACCACTGTCAAAACATGGAGATGTCAGAACAAGCTTCAGAGGGAGAGCTGGTCAAGTACCTGAAGGTATTTAGAGCTCTGTTTATTTCTAAAGCCCCAAGAAAAATAGCGCACACCCTTTTGTTCTTGCCCCATCAAATACAATTTTTCCATCTAGCATTTAAGGGAATATGACAAGCCGGTGAGGCTGCACAGTGGTGTAGTGGTTAGCACTTTTGCCTTGCAGCGAGAAGATCCCTGGTTCGCGTCCCGGCTTTCCCGGGATCTTTCTGCATGGAGTTTGCATGTTCTCCCTGTGCATGCGTGGGTTTTCTCCGGGTACTCCGGCTTCCTCCCACAGTCCAAAAATATGCTGAGGTTAATTGATTATTCTAAATTGCCTGTAAGTGTGAATGTGAGAGTGATTGTTTGTCTCTGTATGTAGCCCTGTGACAGACTGGTGACCTGTCTAGGGTGTCCCCTGCCTTCGCCTGAGTCAGCTGGGATAGACTCCAGCCCCCCCATGACCCTAGTGAGGATTAAGCGGTGTATAGATAATGGATAATGGACAAGCCGGTGTCTACGTTCATTCAGTGTTTGTTTCCCTCCTAGAGTCTCCATGCGATGGAAGGCCATGTGATGGTCAATTTTCTGCCTACCATCCTCAACCAGCTGTTCTGTGTTCTTACCAGAGCAACACATGAGGATGTGGCTGTCAACGTGACCAGGCAAGACACACACATGAAATACCTGGCTTCCAGCAGCAGAAAACAAAGTGATACAGCTAGTTTTATGGTCTCTTTAAACAAACTTAATATGTAGAAAATGATCAAAACAGCACAGAACAGACCTTTTCTGCATTTCTCTTTAATGGCTTAATCCTTTTTCTCATTAGACACTCTCTACTAGCATTTATGCTCTATGTGTGCTTCATATTTCCGTTGTGTGTTACTCGTCTTTGAAGCTCTGTAGGCATTGTGTAAATGAGGTGTCAGTGCTGTGAAATGAAAACATGTAATTCCTATCTTTGGATTGTTCCCTCTAGCAAGCCTCACCTCCTGCTGTCTTATGCTTTATTGTTTTTACTTCACTCTCTTTTTAGGGTGATGGTTCATGTAGTAGCACAGTGCCACGAAGAGGGACTTGAACATTACCTGAGATCATATGTCAAGGTGCGATCTTTTCTCATTATATTTATGCTGATGACATCCCAACAGTGTATTTCTGCGCTTCTGTAGAAACCAAGCTGAGTCTGTTTCTTCCCCTCTCAGTTTGTATTGAAGCCTGAGCCTTATTCCTGCACCAGTGTAAAAACCGTTCACGAAGAGCTGGCCAAAGCCATGACAGCCATACTCAAACCTTCCACTGATTTCCTGACAAGCAACAAGCTGCTGAAGGTAACCTAGGTTCATAGCTATTTAATTGTACAAAGGCAGAGAAAAAAGAAAGAAAGCAAGAAACTAAAGGATGACTATAGGACAAAATGACTGCCCAACATACTGCAGAAGTGACATGAAAGGGTCTAATGTATTTTTTTAACTTCATGCTATTAAAAATGTTAACAAAATAATAAGAAAGGAATTAAATAAATGAATGTATAACTGTTTTACATTGAAGCTGCAGGAAATCAGACCACTTGAACTAGCATAGCTGCTACTCTGCCAGCTAGTTTGCATATAGCAGGTTTACTACTATTTTGTTTTTTTCTGTCATGATTAAACATAGCTACCACTGTTTCATTTACTCATGCAGTATAACAACTACTAAGAAGTACCAAATGAGTTCTAGCTTTAGCTAAGGCTATAGCTCGTCATCTAGCTTTATCTTTTCATGTTACATTTCTGTTTTTTACCTTTTTACAGTACTGTTGCCCTTTAATTTGTCACTTGCTGCGTACATTACACATGGAGCAGTTACACATTTTCTTACAAAACTACTACTAAATACTTTACAGATGGAAATTAACATTTTCTAAATTAACCTTACAAATGTAGCATGGTAGTTTTACTGATCTGTCTTTGTGTTACAGCATTCATGGTATTTTTTTGAAGCTCTGGTGAAATCAATGGCTCATTATCTCATGGAAAGCGGGAAGGTCAAGGTACGTCTGTTTCAGTCTTGTCTTCTCATCTTTATGTTATTGCCCTACAAGCTAACTCCTCCACGTCTTTACTTTGTGTTCCCTGTATCCAGCTCTCCAGGAACCAACGTTTTTCTGCCTCCTTCTACCATGCAGTGGAGACTCTGGTCAATATGCTGATGCCTCACATTACGCAGAAATACAAGGACAACCTGGATGCAGCTCGCAATGCCAACCACAGCCTGGCAGTTTTCATCAAGGTTGGCATTCATCCCAGTACTCGCAATGCAGAATTGCCCGTTAATATGTGCATGAGTTTGAAAAAAATGCCCCTTGGCTTGAGGTTACACAGGAAAATTAAGAAAAAAATCTCTACAATTATGTACCTATAGACCATCCTTACTCCTCACTTGTATGTGTTTTATAATTTAAACAAATATTTACTTCAAAGAAAGTGTGTGCAGTAAATTTTTAACGTGTTCACTCACTGGATTTGTCCCTCATCACTCAGCGCTGCTTCACATTTATGGATAGAGGCTTTGTATTTAAACAAATAAACAACTACATGAACTGCTTTGTTCCTGGAGACCCCAAGGTAAGCAGCTTTCTTTTTTAAAGAGTCATTAAAAATGAAATCAATGTAAAGCCTAAACCTAAAATGTATTTTTTCTTATGTTCATTCTAGACTCTGTATGAATTTAAGTTTGAATTCCTGCGGGTAGTTTGCAACCATGAGCACTATGTGCCTCTAAATCTGCCCATGCCCTTTGGAAAAGGCAGAATACAGAGGTTTCAAGGTAAAAAAAAAAAAAAAGTGCCACGGTTCACATCAGTTTTATCTATAAAATGTATCTTTTATGTTTGTACTTGCCCTCTGAAGCGTGTTATTTCTGCTGTTGGCTGCCTGCTGCAGATCTCCAGCTGGACTACTCCCTGACTGATGACTTCTGTCGAAACCACTTCCTGGTGGGCCTGCTGCTGAGGGAAGTGGGTGGGGCGCTTCAGGAGTACAGGGAGATCCGTCAGATCGCCATCCAGGTGCTGAAGGGATTGATGATCAAACACACATTTGATGACCGCTACGCTGCGAAGGTAAGTTGTGCAGCTCTCGTGCACCAAACTGCTCTTTGAACATTGTTTCCCATGTTTTTATCAAAGGATGAGCAGACGTTTATTACTTTGGCCTGCAGATTGTAATTTTTTTAAGGCTTCGGGTAAACTCACGAACTGGGCCTGCTAAATTCAATCACCAACAGCTAAGCATAAGTTTGACTTTCTTTCAAAATTTCTAAATTATTGGAGTCATGAGCACCTCTTGTCTGTCATTCCAGAGCCAACAAGCCAGACTTGCCACTCTCTACCTCCCTCTGTTTGGTTTGCTTCAGGAGAACGTTTATAGACTTGACATTAAGGAGTCAACTCATCTCAACAACCACAGTGTAAGCCTGACACCTAGTGGTGGGAAATACTAATTACTGGTTAATGTCAGCTCAGCATGCTACTCTCAGTCGTTCTGTTGCAGAGCTAAACTAAATCACTTTGTTGCTTTCCATCCCAGAATACGAGGGAGGACTCTTTGGTGCCGAACTCCATGGTGACGCCTCTGAAACCTGGAAGCTGCATAGAAAATGCTCTCCACAAAGATGTGTTTGGTGTCATCTCTGGAACAGGTGACCCATCTCTCCCCTGTTTCACTGATGATAAACATAGAGTTGGAGCAGGTGGTGAAGTATAAGTACTCATTTTCCATGAAAGTATTTATTTCTCTGCTCTACGTCTGCAGCCTCTCCTCATAGCTCCACGCCCAACATCAGCTCGGTTCACCACGCAGACTCCAGGGGCTCCTTGGTCTCCACCGACTCTGGAAACAGCCTGCTGGACAAGAGCAGCGACAAGACCAACTCCCTGGAGAAGGTAGACGATCACTTAATTGGCAATATTAATGCATCCATTCCACACTCATTAAAATGTGTCAGTCCTGTTTGAAGGATTGAAGTCTGTGCTGCTTGGTCTAAATGTGTGTATGTATCACTGATGGTGAGCAAATAGATCTCAAAGGATCAACACAGTTCAGCCCAAAACATTTAACATTATTTTATCAGCTTGATGCCTGATTACATTATGAATTTCCCTTTTAAGACTTTATTACCAGTTTGTTTAGAAGAGGTTAAACAGGGAGTGGGACCTCAGTGGTGTTTAACTGACTCTATTACCCCTCTGTGTGGGACAACACTGCAAATGTGGGTGATTTTTTCTTTGCCAGCAAACAAGAAATATAAACGGTTATTCAGTTACAATATTAGCAACAATATGTGTGCATTCATCAAGTGTGAGTCACTAATAAAGAGTAGGATCTCCGCTTTAATACTTTACTGCATATGGTTTAATATGGCTAAAAGAGAACACATCAGAAAATTAATTTTGTAATTATTAATATTTTACATTTAAAGCAAGACTAGCATATTATCCAGGTGTCTTTGGGTTTAATTTAGGCTTTACATTATATATGGCTCACCTTTTACCCACCGTGGCAGCCTATTCCCTATGACTGACCTGTTCCAGACCAGATTCAGTTCAACAGTTTACTATTAATGTTCTATTCAGAACTGATCACTTAAAACACAGTCAGCATTCCTCCAAGGTTCTTATCAGGACAAATGTCAGGAGTTTGCAATAAAGAGATAAATAAAAGAGTGTGCTATTAATTTACTTTAATTGCACCACTGAGTCAGACTCACGTTGGGCAGCAAAGAATAAAGTATCACACTTGATGCAACAGGACTGCAACAGAAAACCCAGAGTTATCAGAGTCAGTTAAAAGCCAGTTTCATGATCAATGTAGCTCTAAGAAAGCCTCATTTGACAAGATAATATGGGGAGAGGTGGGGAATAAAACATTCTTTAAGTCATGATTCTGGATGCAGTTTTGAACTTTGCAAAAATTGCAGGATATGGAGATAACATCTATAAATCGGCTTAAAAATTGTAGTTTTCTTGAGTGTAATGGCAATTCAGTGACAGTCGTCTGTACGTCCATGGTTACATTTTGAACAGGAAGGTAATTCAGAATAATTTTTAGGCCACCTTTTAACAAAATGTAAACAAGCATAAGCCTAAATTAGGGCTCAAATAAAACAGCAGTAGTTACATGAACCTGTACCTGCACATGGTATTTAAATTTCAGGTGGAGCAGCACGTTTGCTAAAAAAAACAGGATGCAACTTTATCTCTTAATTGTTACTGGGGAGAGGACGAGAAATTACTCACAGGGCACGTGATCATAAAATCACTCCACTTCCCCTTGACGCGTAAATCATGTCCAAATTATGCTGAAGTTGAGTTTGTGTTGCTACATACTCCACAGGTTTGTGAGACCAAAATAATGAAGAAGTGAAATCAGTGTCAGCAAAACATCAGGGTTAAGGTTGATAGCTTGTACAGCGTCCTGTGTCTTATCTGAATTTTTTCATTATCTGGACTCTTGGACGTCCACGCCCTCCTCCTTCCAGAGTTCCCACACCCCTTCTCCTTGCTCTGTAACTTCCCAACTGAGCCAGAAAGAGAGGTTTACCAGGAGACACTCGGTCAATGTGCCCCCTTTCCCCCTCGACCGAGAGGAGCAAGGTCCACCTCTGAGCCAGGCAGCAAAGCGAGTCACCATGGACTTCTCTCTCCTCACGGTGCCCCTGCCTGACCCACTGCAGGACAATAACACTGATAATGACAAGCCGGCTGAAGGCCAGAGGGTGGATGGAAGTCATGAGGAAAACATCCCAATACAAGTATTCTGTTTGACCTTTGTAACATCTCCACCAGCAGCTTTTGGGCATATTTGCACAGACTCTTGCAGATAGCATATGTTTGCTGCTTTGGTGTTACTTTATTCCAAAGCAGTTTGCTGATGTCTGCGCAGTACATCCAAAATCCTCCTAAAGTTCCTCCCAACATTCTTCTTTTCTGAGTGTCCCACTTGAGGGAGTTTGGATGCTGGTTCTTTTTGCTGAGGTTGAGCTGACCTTGTAGCCCTTTTTCACTTTATTTCTTAGATCCTGTAACTGTAAATGTGTTTCCTAAAGCCTGCATTTGATGTTACTTCCTCAAAGCACAGAGCTGCTGTAAAAATTGACTTCTTTTGCTCTTGTGGACCCACCTACCTCTCCCTCCTCTCCTCAAGAAAAGCCTTGACATTTCTAATCTTTGAAGTTTGGGTTGTTTGAGTGATGTGCTTTATCTCTTTGAAGCTTAGATTTTTCCTGCAACACTGCTGAGTGATAACTTTTTCTATTTCATTTGCTGTCTGCCTCTACTTTGTTCCTCTGCATCAGAACCAGTGTGCGTCGGCTCTCGGCAGCACTGTGCTGCGCTGTGACAAACTGGACCGGGACGAGATCAAAAACCTGCTGATGTGTTTTCTACATATCCTTAAGAGCATGTCAGAGGGTAGGACGGCATGTATGAGTTGTATGCTTGATTTTGACACACGGTGGTGTCTAATAATAATATTTTCTGACTATTTTCTTGTCATTTTATCACCCTCAGAGGCACTCTTTGCTTACTGGAACAAGGCAGCGCCCTCGGAGTTGATGGACTTTTTTACGTTAATAGAGTAAGTACAGAAATTACAGCGCAGTATTTTTTAATTAGTTTAATTTGAACCAGAATAATTGTACCTCAATGAAAAGTGCTGAGTTCAGTAATGATCTCTCACTGCTCCACTGCTTGTTCTTTTGTGGTTTTCCTGCAGAGTCTGTCTTCATCAGTTCAGATACATGGGGAAGAGATTTATCGCCAGGTAAAGTCAGAGCTGGTCCATCTGATGATGTCGAAAAAACTAATTTTCTTTATTATCTCTGCAATAATAAGACTCACACCCACATGGAGACTTACAAACCTAAGTCCTCGCCGAATTTTCTAACCTTTTGCTGTTGGTTTGTTCTCTCGTTTGTAACACTGCTGTCAAGTTGTTTTGTGGTTAATGTGGCGGCCCCGGGCCCCTCCTGCATGGGTAAGACGTTGCTGCCTTTCATTCTCTTTTTGCTTAGTTAAATGCATGATTGGTGTCTGTCAGTTTGAAAACCACATTACATTCTCACCACTCATTCATCTGCTGCGTTTTGTCCACTCGTTTTCTTCTACACAACACCACAAGATCTTCTGTGACTGATTTGTTTGATTTTGTCTGATCCTTTTGTTTCTTTCCATCCTCAGTTTGACTTTTCTGTCAGTATACCATCCAGACTCACTGTTAATAGTGTTTCTCGTCTCCTCGACAGGAGCCAGGAGGGGTCGGGGCCTGTAGCTCCAGACAGGAAGTCTCTGACTCTTCCCATGTCTCGAAACAGGGCAGGGATCCTGCACGCTCGCCTGCAACAGCTAGGAACTCTGGAGAATGCTCACATCTTCAACAACAGTAAGCCCTGCTACAACCAGGTGGATGAGTTTTATATAACAAAAAACAATGAAATGGATGTGAACTGATAACACAGTCTGAACAGCATAATCCGGTAATATTACTTTAAATTCTACTGTCTCCTCGTTTACCACAAATTACACACAGTTTCTTCTCAGAGCCACCGACAAATACATGAGCAAAACATTAACAAAATAAGATAAATGTTAGACATCAAGGTACTTGATAAGATTTCAAATAAGATTAAACTTTTCAGGCACAGACAGGTGGTTGAAAATTTACCTGCAGCTAAGTTAGCTGGATGAGAGCCAAGACTTACGTTATTATCTTATTATCTTATCCGTTTTTGTCTAATTATCACACTTTGATTGCATATAGGAAACAATACTGTATAAATAAAATGTACTTTGTGAGACACTGTCAGATTTAATTTCATACAATATATTTAAGGTACGTCATCTTCCTTCAGTGAAGTAACTGTTAGTGAGAGCTGATTATAATCCCAGTGTTCCTCTATTTCAAAGGAAAAGTTCACTTTTCAATACTATTTTGTCTAACTTTAACAAAATCAATCCACTGACGTGAAGAACTAAATTGAGGTGAGAGTCGACTAGTTTTCAGCTGGACAACATGTTTACCTGAATTCAGTAAACCATGTTTACAGCAGCTCTGTGCATCAATTAACCTGTTCTCTGTCTACTGCTCTCTGCTGGTGGACAGTAACAGTGGCAATAGCAATAACAAGTCTCTGACATAATGTAAGCTCTTAGTGAATAATCAGTAGGTATTATTACCAATCAGCAAAGTAAACAGTTACAAGTAGGCCGTAGCGTTGCTTTAATAAAGTGTTATCTCTGACAGTGGCTTTGCGTTCTGTGCAGTGTACTCTCATATGGAGGCAGACGTGAGCAGCCAGTGCCTGCTGGAGGCCAACGTGTCCACAGAGGTCTGTCTGACTGTGCTGGACACACTCAGCATCTTCATCATGGGATTCAAGGTATTACCAGAGGCAGACCGTACACACAAACCTTCAACGTGCGTAACGTGACTATTAACGAACATGTTCATCCTGTGTGTTCAGACCCAGCTAAACTCGGATCTGGGTCACAATCCCCTGATGAAGAAAGTTTTCCAGGTGCACTTGTGCTTCCTGCAGATCCCTCAGTCTGAGACTGCCCTCAAGCAGGTCTTCACCTCACTCAGGACGTTCATCTACAAGGTGAGCTTCGCCTAATTTGACTTGATTGTCGTGATTTTAACACATCTGTGCTGCTGATTTGTCTTCAGAGGGAACCTGAAAAAATTACATCTGGATGTTTTATTATTTTTCTCTAATGACCCTAAAGCTACATTTCTATGTCCTCTAGTTCCCTTGCACCTTCTTTGACGGCCGGGCCGACATGTGTGCCTCTTTGTGCTATGAAATCCTCAAGTGTTGCAACTCCAAGCTCAGCTCCATCCGCAGTGACGCCGCCCATCTTCTCTACTTCCTCATGAAGAGCAACTTTGACTACACAGGCCGCAAGTCTTTCGTACGAACACACCTGCAGGTGTGTGTTTACCTGAGTCTGGCCAAATTTAAAATCTTGATATTTTCTGACGTGTCTAAGAATGTAGATCATGTACAGAATACAGCTGAATTGAGTTCTGTGACCTGTGAGTCATTAGTTGATTTTACACATATTTTTCACCCAGGTGGTGATTGCTGTCAGTCAGCTGATTGCTGATGTCATTGGCATCGGCGGTACCCGTTTTCAGCAGTCTCTCTCCATCATCAACAATTGTGCCAACAGTGACAAAAACGTCAAGGTGAGGAGTGCAGTGATTTCCACTTCAGCAGTCACTGTTTGACATTTTAATTTTTAACTCTTCACATGACAGAAAAACTCATAAATGCGGATTACTAAAAACTAATGAACTACTGTCCACTAGTATTCTAATAACAAAAAATGCCAGATACAGGGTTGGATAAATTGCTAACATTCAACTTTATCTCAATTTGAACATTTTGCCAAGACTGTAAGAATGTTGGACTGTAATATATGAGTAAAGTCAGATTCATTCTTATATTCTTATGTTAGACAGGGATTTGGAAAAGAATAAAAGAATTCAATTCATTTCCATTTAAATTCACTCCATTGTCTCTTAAGTCTCTCATATTGTAATATTAATTTTCAGTTGATGTTTTTCTCTTATACCCAAACTGTGGTCAGACCTTATGCATTTTTGATTTCCACGGGTATGCAGAAGTCTGACTGTGGCCCCCACAGAGAATTATTGAAGTCAGTGAGGGACACTCCAAAAGGTTTAGTTTGTCTTTTTTTTGGCCTTTTATTGGCTTTATTGTGACAGGCGCAGTCAGAGACAGACAGGAAACAGGGGAGAAGAGTGGGGGACGACATACAGCAAAGGGCCGCGAGCGGGAATCGAACCCGGGCCGCTGCGTCGGGGACCAGCCCTTGTACATGGGTCGCCCTGCTTAACCTGTTGAGCTATACGGGCGCCCCTGTTTTCATTATCTTGACTGCATTACATTTACATTCAGAATTTGTTGATCCATATTGCAACCCATTGGGTTTTAGTGTAGTTTCCAAGAAATATTTGTTGTTTACCCCCTTGTTTGCCCTTTCAAAAAACAAAAACAAATCAACATTGTAAGACACAAGTTGGTATTTTAGTGACATAGAAACTTCCAATTTAAATTAGTAATTTGAATTACGTTAAAATCACACACATTTATTTACATCCAGTCATGAATGCTGCCTCATTCCGACCCAGATAGAGTTTGAATCTTCAGCTATCCATGCAGGCATGTTGTCCCCTGCTAGTTCGTAATTAAGTAAATCCATGTGTACATTTATCATGCGAAAACAAACACACAAGCCTGATTTGTTGTCGTACTTTGCAGCACACAGCATTTCCTTCAGATGTGAAGGACCTGACGAAGCGCATCAGGACAGTGCTGATGGCCACAGAACAAATGAAGGAGCACGAGAATGACCCGGAGATGCTGGTAGACCTCCAGTACAGCTTGGCCAAGTCCTACACCAGCACCCCCGAGCTCCGTAAGACCTGGCTGGACAGCATGGCGCGCATCCACAACAAGAACGGTGATCTGTCAGAGGTATTTTTACAGTAACATTTTACATTTGGAGTTCAATTCAAACCTTTCTTTTCCCTTTAGTAAGGTATTATTGTGATAAGTTGACTCTGGTTTGTCGTCTTCACCTACAGGCAGCCATGTGTTATGTGCATGTTGCTGCTCTGGTGGCTGAGTACCTGTGGAGAAAAGGTGAGTTGAGATATGAAAGTGTGTCTCTCTTGGTAGTGCTATGCTTATCCAGGAATGATTGATTAATAAGCTCTACAAAATAGATTTAATTGACTTGTTGTGGAGTGAAGAGAGATTATGGACGGTAATAAAAATTAGGGCAGCCTGCACTCAACACTTACTCAAATGCTAATTCCTCCTCCTTTAACATGGAGCTAAACAGTAGATCAGTATAGCAACAATTACAAGAATAAATAAGAGGATTTGATAATGTTTTGGGTAATATAAATGCTTGTTTTGACTAAGAAAGTACAAGTGAGCCATGTTCGTCTTATTCCACTCACACTAATACACCGTCATCTGCCCCCTGAGCTGTGGTCCAAGGGTCATGTGTTCAGTCCCGCGTTCAAAATGCTGCGTTCTCAAGATAAGATCCTCTCTCGTGTTTGTACCAAGTTCAGGCTTTGGAGGGCATCTATTGTATAACATGAGGGTTTTATTTTTGTATCCAGTGGTTCATTGCAGGGTCAGAGTGTTAAAAAATAGACTGAAATCTCTGCAGACTTCTTTTGCCATATAGAAAGAAACACGAGAGTCATTTTATCAGCTGCATGTCAAGTTAGTAATTAAATACACGCACATTTGTAAAGGCTGTGTATATCAGAGCAATCTTGAATTTCCAGTGGCTCCTACAACTCTTAGTTTTCTATGATGGAGTGATTTAAACACATGCATCTTTTTCACTGAAACGTTTATGCATTTTGGTTCAGAGTCAAAAATTTGCATCAATTTTTGTGATGTAGAAAGTCACATTAATCACATCGTCTGAGTGGCATGACCTCTTACCTTCCTGTAAGTGATTACGATTTAAGAAAGCTGCTGAATTCTCTGACCTAGTTTAAAATGCATGGCACAACTGTGTCACTGTTACATAATTGGTCAGGGTGGTCAAGAGTTAACCATGAATCGCCAAAAAGCAGGTCTGCAAGAAACTGTTGGAACACAGGTGTCGGCCATGAAACAAAAATTGCACCTACCTTTTTCACAATTTGCATGTTTTCTACTTTGTCTCATCACTTTTTGTTGCTGTTTCTTGCCCAAGTGTCTCTTTACCTTGCAAGAACCACTTAGTTCAGACAGCTCAACTGCACTCTACTCACGTAACCCGCTGCTCTCACAGCAAAACATCCTTTTAATCACAGTGGTGCATTTAAGCCATCAGTGCTCTGCTTGTTCTTTTGTTGCGTACCTGCTTCCACAGTGTTAACCAGAAAGCTATGCTGCTGCTCACACTTCAAAAGCCCCACCTTCACCCCAGCTTCCACCTGCTGCTGCCAAGTCAAGCTTCACTTCCCCATCCCTGTTTAGCAAAAATGTAGACACAAAACACTAATGCTACACATATTCTACATTTACAAAACAAGAAAAGCAGTCAGAGAGCACAGCACTAGTCCAAGGCTGTTCAGTCCATGTATCATTTCCGACGGCTGCAGTCTTGAAGAAATTTGTGGCAGAAATCAAGGCACTATAAAATGTGACCATTTAATCTAAATTTACCCACAAACAAAGTGCACAGGCGTGTGTTATGCATCCGGATACCAAATTGTGTGACCTAAATATGGAGCGGGCAGTGGGACTCGGAAACACCTCCACAGTCTAATCAATTGTTCCTTGTATGATTTCTGACGGATAAGTCCTGATAAGCCCACAACGGTGGATTTGTAGTAGGATCGCAATCATGTGATCGTCACCAGGCAGCTGACGTAGTGTTCACTTGTTATGGTTACAGTGACGCCGTGCCGCTATCTCGCAATGATACAGAAATCTTTAACAAATCTGTGGATCCAGACTATAAGCTGCATCACTGCCAAAATCTAATCACTTGGTCCTTGTGTCATTTCTGACCTTCCCTGAAAATTTCATCCAAATCTGTTGGTCCATTTTTGAGTAATGTTGCTAACAGACAGACAGACAAACGTACGCTGATCGTTACATAACTCTGCCATTCCTTGGCAGAGTAATAATCTTTTTCATGTGATTTGTCTGACTGAAGTGATGCTACAGGCAGAGACATGTTGCTGCTCATTAGCAAAAACTCAAACAACCATCAAAACTTTTAAAAAACAAATATTTTGTGTGACAAATAGTAATATTGATTCCATTCATCCATGTTTCAAATAGAGTTTTTACTTCAGAGATTATTTGTAAAGGTCAAAGTATGTTTTCATTGCAGCTATTGTCTACTGAATTTACACTGTGTGAAAAGTGTGTTATGACTTTCAGTGTTTTATTTCTCTCATGGATGTTCTGGACCTCGTTCATGCTAGGTATGTTCAGACAAGGCTGCTCCTCTTTCCGCGTCATCACCCCAAACATCGACGAGGAGGCGGCCATGATGGAGGACGTCGGGATGCAGGACGTTCACTTCAATGAGGTCAGACTTAGTATTGTCCGTTTTTTCTCAATTCCGCACACTCGTCGCCTCACATGTTGTGTAATGAATGCTGCTTAGAAGAGCTCTTATCTTTCTAAAGAGTAATAAGAGATTAAACTAAAATAGTGTGGACTTTAACACAGGGCTTGGTGCATTGGTTGTTTCTGTAGCAGCACTTTGCTGGCAGAAGGAGTAAATGCTCTTGGGGGTCAGCAGCTTACTCCTCAGTGTCTTGATCATCTTCAACGGAGGCAGGGGCTTGTTGACACAGAGGCCTGAGACCGGCTCTTCTGATAAAGCGATAACCCTGTGAAGTCGAAAGTGATGGCTTGACAGCGTGCAAGCTTTTATGAGTCAGTCAACAGATCTGTACGCAATGAGCAGCACTTTTGCCTTCCATCTCCTCTGAAAACCTTTTCTCTTTATGAGCCAGACTCAGTGTCATGCCCCAATAAAAGATAGGAGATAATGGGTCTATTACCTCCCACACCGGCTGTCTTTGCAGGGACACGACGCTCAGTTCACCACAGCCTCCAAGACAAACAAGAAAAAGCAAAAAATGTCCCTCTTTGCAGCATTAAATATTCTAAGCTGAAATGACAGGGAGGAGGGGAAAGTTCAGTGAAGCTTACGTGTTTTTTTTTTCTGTGTGTTTGCGTTCAGGAGGTGCTGATGGAGCTGCTGGAGGAGTGTGGCGACGGTCTTTGGAAGGCCGAGCGTTATGAGCTAATAGCTGATGTCTACAGGCTCATCATTCCCATCTACGAACAGCGTAGAGACTTTGAGGTAGACCTGCACAGTGAGCACGGTTGCACATTATCCTGCCAGAAAACATGGTGTTAGAATTAAAATGGAAAATCTTCAAGAGCACAAGTGAGCTTTGGTTTGTGCATTTAGTTCTTATGATTGCTGGAAATTAATCTTACAGGCTTTTTTTCATCAGCTTGCAGACCGTTGTGCCGTTAAACATACTGTTAAATGTTTGGACAATAATAGGGTTATTCCTGCATAAAGGTATTTTTGTCTCCCCCCAAAGAGGTTTTAGGCTGTACCAATGTAAACCCACTGGCACCAAAATACCAAGAATTAAGATTAAAGTAAAATATTGAGCTGCTTTAGTTAATTGAGGTTTTATTTATACGGTTCCCTCTTAGGATCCCTCAAACACACAGCTGGTGCCTTTAATTCCACAGAAGAGTCAGAAAAATAACCTTCAAAACGCACTAACCTTCACGGATTATAATTTAAGTCATTTCAAAACTTGCCATGCCGTGTTCCAGAGAGCAAAAATAAATCGGATGTGCTTTTCTTTAGCTCGGACAGACAAAAAAATCCAACACTGAAAGAAAATAAAAATAGTAACAGTAGAAAAGTTTGTTCAAACTGATTCATCGGCAACTGGCGCCCACATCTGAAGATAAGCATTTGGTTATAGTTGCAGTGTACTCAAGCATAATGGACATTTTTGATTATCAAATGGTCAAAAATAGCAGGCTCCTACTTTGTACAAATTCAATCTGGCATGCAGAGGTCCGATGCATCGCAAAACTTTCATGAAACGTCTAAACTAGCCGTCGATGAACTAAAACGAGGACAGATTCAGCTACTGCACAGGTGGTTTCTCGCCTCAAATGCTTTCAGAAATACTTTTCACTGAACTGTTTTTGTAATAAAAGAGAAAGTTTGAAATTCAGGAGCAGACAGCTGCCGAGTTGATGCGTTTGTCCGATCAGGGGCAGGATAGTTCAAGAAGAAGGTCGGCAGGAGTTGAACAGCAGATACTGGCCTCAAGTAAACGCTCACCAAGCGGGCGATTTTCAGATACGGCGCATTTACATGCAGGAAAAACGCATCTAGTGGACATGTAGCATTCCTGTACGTGGACTGATTATGATTCCTGTAGTGTCCATCACCAAAACTCATTCTGAGCCTGGAAAAACCCTGAATAGTGATATCTTTTAAAGAGTGCTCACTTTAGCAATGCTCTCCCACAACACTGTCAGATTCACAACAGACAGTTTTTAAAAAGAACAGAACAAGAAATACAGAGGTCTGGTTCAGGCTTTCCTTCTGTTGTTTATCTACATCACCATGAAACACATTAGCCTCACGGTCCACAGTCGTTTACTATCTAATGTCCATTCTCACTTGATTCTCATGATAATTTCTGTGATTTGTTTTGTAAATCTGCGGAACAGAAACTGACACACCTGTACGACACGCTCCACCGTGCTTATACCAAAGTGATGGAGGTGATGCATAGCGGCAAGAGACTGCTGGGCACATACTTCAGAGTGGCCTTCTTTGGACAGGTATACACAAACACACACAAGCATACACACATTAGAAATGCAATACTTTTTTGCCATGCATGAATACTAACTCAGTCCAAACTCTTGATAGCACGGTTGTCATCTTATCTCTTGTCTTGTTCAGCGCAGGAACACACCCGTACAGACGCTGACCCACACATGAACCCTTGAATAACAATAATAATGTACTCCTACTAAAACTCTTTTTTAATGGAGTTTTCTTTTCTTCTTTTCCTCCCCCTCCAAGGCTGCGGTAAGTGTGTAGAGCTGTGTGTTGGCCTGGTGTCCTCTTCCATGTTAGTGAGTCTTTATATTGTTTCAGAGTTGATGTGTTTTAATTTGATCAGTCACAAGTAGTTGTAAATTTCGTGGACTGATTATTGCACAACCTGGTTTCTAAAAGTGTTACAAAAAGAAGTCCATGATATAGGTTTCTTTTTTTCCCCTGTATTTCCCACTTCGAGGTTTTCTCTTTGAAGTACCACACAGCCCTCCTTAGATGGACGATTTTACCTCTAGATCTCCCCCCTTCAGTGATTATTCTGCCTATTTCCACCCACACACTCATCTGTGGTGCTTTTCCACAGACACAACCAAGTAGCTGCTATGTATGCACAAATATAACCATAAATAGACTGTATGGTTATGGCACAGGCTGATAATTGCATGTTTTTCCCCTCTTGAATGTTTTTAGGGTTTTCATCTTCAGTTAGAATCACACCTTGCTTACAAATGAGAAGAATGTGTGTTTTCTTGAACAGCCCATTCCTGTGGATAGCATTTTAACCTTCTGTATACGTACTGCAGGGCTTCTTTGAAGATGAGGATGGAAAGGAATACATCTACAAGGAGCCAAAGTTCACTCCGCTGTCGGAAATTTCCCAGAGGCTCCTGAAGCTCTACTCGGATAAATTTGGCCAGGAGAACGTCAAGATTATTCAGGACTCCGGCAGGGTGGGACCACATTTGTGTGCATTTCTATAAATTTCTATGAATGGTAAATGGTAGACTGTAGTAGTTGTGCTTAAAAGTAAATTTATCACAGAACTAAATAGGAAATTAACCTAAGTTAAAAAGTACAAACAGAACAAAACTGATCAAGTTGTTCTGTCATTCTATTAGAGGGTGTTCCAGTCCTGGATGTTGCTTTTTCTAACATAGCTCCATAGAATAATGTAGTTAGTGAATGAAATGTGAGTTAGCTGGCCATGCTTTTTAAGCAAATACTTCCAATATCTTGTAAAGTCACAACTTGATATTCTGTGAAGGGGCTGAGCAAAAATTACAGAGTTAAATTGCCTGTTTTAGAGGCAGAGAGCAGCATTTTTAAACTCTGGATAAACCCCAGCTAGCTCTTTGCTCTTGTTTCTGCTCCTGACTCCAACTCAAAAGACAGACGTGAGAGAGATATTGATCCTGTCATCTATTCACAGGAAAACGTAAAGCATTTTTCCCAAAATAAAACAGTTGCTTTACCCCTTAGGCGTCACTTTAATAAAGTTACAAAAATGTCCACATCTAAAACAATGCCAGAACAACATTATTTTTCACTTCCAATGACTTATCTCTTTTGATCTACATCAGTCCTGATCATTATAACCAAATATTCATTCATTTTCATTTTTTTTAACCCTATCTGTGCCAGTTTGTTCACAATATAACAAAAAAACTGAAAAAAACGAATTATTTTCTTAAAAAAACATGCGAAAGCTAAATTTGTTTTTTCAGTTATTACAGCCTGAGATGTATGAATAATTTACAACAACACTGATTGTCATGCATTATTTTTTAATGCAGTGTAACTTTTTTAAAAGTTACACTCAGGACCTTAAGGACAAAGATGTCCCCACTGAAACCCATTTTATCTGCTATTTTTGATCCCTCTGCCATTCCGTCATGAAAAGATGCACTCTATGTTATAAGGCTTTCATTCTGGAGCTTTTTCTTCAAAACTGTCCATTAGTTTCACTGTTTTCCACTAGATTATGTCATTTTTTTCATATTTGGCCCATGGAGCAAATACAGGCTTTATTTGTTTTGTCACTTCCTGCATCCCAATGGAAAAATTGCTCACAGTGAAGTAGTTTGGAGGGGTTAGTAGGGATGTGTACTAAAAAACAAGTGTCTTTGTGCATATGTACATTTGGAGATACGCACTACTGTTCAAAAGTTATGTGCTAACATAACTGCCCAAGGGTTTTCTAAACATCAGTGAGCCTTTCAACACCATTAACTAACACAATGTAGCATTAGAACACAGGAGTGATGGTTGCTGGAAATGTTCCTCTGTACCCCTATGGAGATATTCCATGAAACATTTCCAGCTACAATAGTCATTTACCACATTAACAATGTCTACACTGGATTTATCATTCATTTAATGTTATCTTCATTGAAAAAAAACTGCTTTTCATTCAAAAATAAGGACGTTTCTAAGTAACCAAGTAACTAAGTATACCAAAAGCATAAACATTATCTGCAAATCCCAAACGGAATGGACAAAAATGTCCTCATGGACGCATGAGGATTCAAGTTTGCGTACAGTCTCAGTCTCTTAATTTTGTATAGAGTCAGTCTAAAATATTTGTCTCTTTTGCACCCCCAGGTGAACCCGAAGGACCTGGACTTGAAGTATGCTTACATCCAGGTGACCCACGTCACACCTTACCTGGACGATAAAGAGCTGGAGGACAGGAAAACCGACTTTGAGAAGAGCCACAACATTCAGCGCTTTGTGTTTGAGACGCCATTCACAGTATCGGGCAAGAAGCAGGGAGGGGTGGAGGAGCAGTGTAAACGGAGGACTGTACTCACCAGTAAGTCACATATTGACCAAAATTAATTGTGACCTGGAGCAGTTAAGGCACCAGGTTTACTGTAAGAAATATGTGGAATAATGAAACACAGCAAATGTTCTTTCCAGTCAGTCTTATCACAGCAGCATGATCAGGCCCTGGTTGTCATCTGTTGTTGTTAATCGCCTTTTCAGTGTCCACCTGAGAACCAGTCAATTGAAATGTAAAACAGATAAGGCCAGGTGAGGCTGATTACTGCACTGCTCACTTTATCCCGAGGTTCAGGTGTTATCTTGCCTTGTTAATAATCATGCTGACAGACACACTTAAGACTGTTTACATGTGCAGCGGATCAAGGTTAATATGAATGTGATGAATGGTTGTAAATGTGACTCTGAAAACACGATAGTACGTACGTAAGAGGGCTTTACATGTCGACTTGTTTGTTGTGTCTTACATTTAAAATCCTACTCTATTTCCCCCCAGCCACCCACTGTTTCCCCTATGTAAAGAAGCGTATTGTGGTCATGTACCAACACCAGACAGACCTGAGCCCCATAGAGGTGGCCATAGACGAGATGAGAGCCAAGGTGGCTGAGCTGCGACTGCTGTGTTCGGCCTCTGAGGTGGACATGATCCGTCTGCAGCTCAAACTGCAAGGCAGCATCTGTGTTCAGGTACAGCAGAGAAGAGAGGCTCTACATTTATTTTTTTTTCCTTTTCAATTCACATTTTCAATTTGACCTTGATTTTTTATTTTCCAGGTAAACGCCGGTCCTCTTGCTTACGCCAGAGCCTTTCTAGATGACAGCAGTGCCAAGAAATACCCAGACAACAAGGTCAAACAGCTCAAAGAGGTGTTCAGGTACAGATTGCTGACTGAAGCATTTTATTTATATTGTTGCTATTGCCCTTTCTTTGTCATACAACCTTCCTTATTCAAGTTCCATTGAATTATTTTACATTATGCTTGGCTACAGAGCATTGAAATGAAGTTTAACAGCCAATAAATAAATAAAATTCCCTTAAATGTCATTTGAAAGTGTAAAGTGAGCACATTTAATTGCTGTGAGTAAGTATGTAAATTCTAGTCTGACCATTACAGGATTTTCTGTAGCTGATGCTAATAATATTTGGGCATTAAAAAACTCTGATAACAATACAGTGGTGGAAAAAAGTTTTCGGACACCTTACAATTTTACACAATCTCAAATATTATCCTGAAATATTTGTGGAAAAGCATTTTTTTTTGTTTCAAAAGGTGTGGCTGCATTAGACAGACACAAACAAATGCAAATTATATTTTTTTGTTAATTGTTTATAAGAAAAACTAACAAAACTAAATGCTACCAAAATGACCCAATACTCAAAATGTCTTATTTTTATGGAACCAATCAACTTTAAGTTTTTAATGACGTTTTTTAGGATTTGTTTAATATTATGGCTGTGACGGTACTAAAAGAAATTGCACTTGAAGACCTAAGAGCGATTATTAATGCAGTATACCTGCAAATGTATGTAGTGTCAGAAAACTTTTTTCCATCACTAATTCCTGACAGATAGTAGTCTTGTTTTTGTTTTTAAAATCAGGAGCTTTTGATGTGAAAAAATGAACAATTAAACCTTCACTCATAACACTTTAAATCAGTTCACTGTAGAAAAAGAAGTGACATACTCCTGACTCAGGTACCTGAATTATTCCTCTTTTTCCAAAGGTGAGGACAAGAAGAGGTGAAGCTGTTGCTTTGCATCATTTTTAGGTAGCACTGAAATGTTCCTGTCTCTCTCTTCAGGCAGTTTGTGGATGCCTGTGGTCTGGCGCTGGGGGTGAACGAGCAGCTGATCAAAGAAGACCAGCAAGAGTATCACGATGAGATGAAGGCCAACTACAGGGACCTGACCAGGGAGCTGTCCAACATCATGCATGAACAGGTAAGAACACCAGACATGACAGTGAATATGTGCCAAATCATGCCTGGATCCCTGGATTCTGCTACATGTTTGTTTATTAACAAACAGTCCAGACAGTACAGTCTGGAAAGAGACTTAAATCAGGTAGAATTCATGTAGTTTTGTTTCAACACTCTCCTGCTAACTTAGCAATCAAAATGTCTTCACCAGTGAGTTTCCTAAAAGACTGTTTACAATATTGATTTGAATTGACAAGTTTTATTAGCACTCAAAGAAGTCCAATAATGCCTGATTTCACTACATAGTTAAAAAAAATGATCTATGTTTAAAACTATGGTTTATTCTGACTTATTTTAGCTTTATTCATTTGTTTATTTAATGTTTTTTGATTTTATTTAGCGTCATCATCTTCACTTTGTTCTGTGATCTGCTCTTTAATGATTGTCGGAAAGATGTTGTCTTGTGTTGCATTATATTGGTTATAAAACTACACATTTTTAGTAAATAAGATGCTTTCTATAGCATCATGCTCAAGAGTACTAATCTTAAATGTCTGTCCTCTGCTGCAGTCTTCTGCCTATTCACTAACCATGTCTCTTTTCTCCTGCTCTCTTTGTGCTGGCCCAAGCAGATTGGATGGTAATGCTGCTTTTGTCATGTGATAAAGTTCCTGTTGTTACAGCAATAAAGATGTATGGGTGGTGGGTGGAGCAGGAGGGAATCTTTTATTATATAGATTACGTTTACCACGGGTGTTTTGGTTCTGACTGTAAAGTTGGTCCACAATTGTACGAAACAGCATTTCAAAAAAGGTTTTCTGGTCTGATGTGACTAAGCTGATTTCCAGCATACTTAAAAAACTGCATTTATTTGTTTTATGTAGGATTGTTTTACTCCATAATGCTTGTTAAAATTAGCTTTCAGATTCAGAAAACTTTTGTTTTTCCCCAGGCAGCAAATAAAAAGGCAGTGCAACAATAATGTAAGAAATTGAGTAGAAAACAAAGAAATTAAAGATAACTAACATAAATAAAAGAAATGGGGATAAATACAGTATATATATACGAATATAGAACAAGTAATATAATGAGAATAAAAATTATAATGAAAAGAAAGGAAAAAAACAGAACTTTAAGGCATGCAATAGCTAAAAATGAGCATGTAAAGCAAACAAAATAAAATGTGGACCCTCCTAGTTGAGGTTTGTTTTCTATAACCACACAATACTTTTATTTACCCCTTATCAAAGTGTCCTTGTGAAGCACTTTGAATCACCTTGTTGTTGAAATGTGCTTTATAAATAAACTAACTTTAACTTTTAACTTTATCTGTTTAAATCCCCCTCCCATAAAAATATCTATGTAGAAGCCTCGTAATGAACACGTATCATTGATAGTAAACCAGTTTTATGATCCTACAGTTACACTGCAGATCGACAGAATGGTCTTGGTATACGTTATTTTCGTGTTTGAAAAATACACTTGCATGATCCCTGATGCACATGAATGCCATGGTTTTTTTTCTATAATTAGTTTATCCACGATATTTTCACAAGTAAAACTGACAAAGTGTAAATCCGGCATAAGAAAAAGTCCTCGGTCCTCCCAAAAATATCGTCTCCCATTGTAAAACCTTTCCTGCAGTGCCTAAATTTATTGTGCATGTTTGTGTTTTAGTTTTACAGAGTAAAATATTTTTCCTAATCTTCATCAGGGTTTCTCCAGGGCATTAAAAGCATTAATAGTCATTAAATTGATTTAGTGAAAATTAAGGCCTTAAATGGCATTAAAAATCATTAAATTTGATTCTCAGTGGCATTAAAAATTCTTTGTGCAGTTCAAGAAAAATATTTGATAATAATAATATAATTATATATAATTATAGACTGCGATTCGTCAGATATGTGCATCTGCGTAAACATGCCGAAGCATTGCGATAATTGTTCCGGCCGGTCATGTACCGGCAGGCTGGACCAGGTGGAGGAGAGCTGGGAAATGCAAATTCCAGCAAAAATGGCTAGAAAACGTGGAATTCAGAGAATGACTGCAGCCCGTGGGTGGTCAGGGATGGTTTCCGGATTCAGAAATAGTGAAAGGTAGGGACAGTTTTCATAGAAAAATCATCTTTTACAAAAAACAAACTTATGTAATTTGTTGAGTTCACAGTCATGGCATTAAATTTTTTACAGTCTAGCATTAAAATGGCATTAAAAAGCATTAAATCTGACTGGCTGATTTCTGCAGAAACCCTGTTGATGATTGACCGTTTCTTTTAGATTAACCCAGTGGAAGATGGCACGAGGAACGCTCTGTCCGACTCTATGGGCATCTTCAACGCTATCAGTGGCACCCCGACCAGTGCCAACCTCCACGGCTCCACCACCATCCTCTGACAGGGATGTTCCACACCAGACTAACGATCGATCAAACCACCTGAAGGATCAGTTAGAACACCGACATCCATTGCTGTTTCCTGCTATTTCTGGACATGTCATGAGTTGGAAAATTGACAAACTGTTTTTGTTTCCTATGGAGACTCCGATCAATACTGTTCACTTTCACACATTTCAAAAGTTAGAGTATCGACTTCTCGCCAGATTTGGGTCATTTGTCCTGAGTAGTTTGTTGTCTCACATGTAAGCAGGTTGAAGCCCTCCTCAGCACACATGCATCCAATACTGTGACACTATAATGTTCTTGTTCTAGACTCTATAGCCCCATCCAGAAGAAAACAAACTAAAGAAACTTCAACCTCAGTTTGTGTACAGTGTTTGTAAGAGAGCGCTTCAAGATGGATAAATAAATAAATGCCACTGCTGTAACTGTACATACATCCTTGAGCTGATGCACAGTATTTTTGCATTTCTTTTTTTTCTATTCTTTTTCTATTGTGGCCCAGTTACAGCAGCTGCATTGTTCTATTCAGCTCAGAGGCGTCAGAGTCTATCTTTTATCCTAACTTGGACTTTTGAGAGAATTATTTACTCTATTTTAGGCCAATGGACGTGTATAGAACTGTCTAAAGCCAAGTGAAACACAATGTTTTAACCTATTTTCTGTAAAAAGAGAGAAGTGTGTGCAATATTTTCTATTGTTACCTAGGCTACCTACTGCACAGACACCACTCTTGCCAAAGACATTAGAAAACGACTGTGCAATGCAAGACGAGGGTGCGACAATTTGTAATCAACCCCTTTGTTTCTTTATCTGTCATGGAGATGCCTTTTATTATCTGTGAGATGAAATTTAAAAAAACATTTTTACTCAATGACTTCGTGTAAATACGTTTAAGACTTACAAATAAATCTGTCATAATACCTTCTTTCTAGCTTTGTTTCTGCAGAACAAAGGGTGTGAGAAGCAGGTGAGGCAGCACACTGTGTTCATGATGACAGCTTTTTATCACTGTTGATTCTTTACATACAAATGATTTACCTGTATTTGATTTAGAGTTTTTTATTTTTTCACCTTTTGACCAAATTTAATGAGACTTCTTGCAAAAATGTTGTCTCACCAAGTCCAGTTTGGGACGTTTGTCATGTGAAAAAACACAAAAGCATTTTATTTTGTGTGAGTTATTAAAGAGGAGATAGATTTTTAGTCCTTAAATAGATTCTCTAAGCTCCAATGTTGTTTCAGATACAGCTCAGAGCCTCCAGACCCCCTACTGACAGTGAAGTTTATGCATGCAGTATGTTGTTTTAATGGGTAAGTTTAAAAAAAATCCTGCCTTTTTCTGTCTTATGGTTTATTCCAGAATTGGAGGACATTTGGGCTTCTCTTTTACAATTTTCTGCTCCGTATTCATCAATAATAGGTAATAAACTATCAAAGGCTTGATTGGCTCAGCTTCCACATCAATGGTAGCATTTTTATTCCATGTTCTATGTGTTGTTTGCTAACCCTACTCTAATCACAGTAGCAGGGTTGCTAATCCATGCTAACATTAGCTTTTTCTCAATAATATGAGATAAAGTGAGACGTTCAATCAAGGCTGACAATGTGATGAAAATATGAAAAATAGAAGAGAGGACATAGCTTTGCTCTACACATTCTTTAGGAAACTGATGATGTTAATTCCAGCGTTTCATGTGATTCACTGTTTTCTTATTCTACCAGCTACAAAGGTTATGCTAACAGGGTAGTTGTGGGACACATGCATGATAATTATTATTTAAAATATTATGTTGGTTAGAAAAATGTTCCCACAATTACAAGAGACATCAATGAAAGAAATAATAAAAAAAGGAGGTAAAGGTCTCATTTTAACTGTTTTTAAATTTATTTCCATTTGGTCATCAGAGGGGTGGGACAAGAGAAAAATGGCATTTTAGGGGGAACTCTGGACTTATCTGGTATTTTGAAAAATATTTCCAAACATTTTTCTAGTTTTTTTAGGTTTGGGCTCAGGACAAGAACATTTATGCAACAACTGCACGTTTTAGTATTTTGTACATGGATTATTTGAAATTTGATGGGTGGGATGTAAAATGTCCTCCAATTCTGGAATGACTCAAACTATTTTAAACTTTCTATCATATAATATTTACTATTTGTGTATTTTACCGTGATGAATTCAGTTTAATTGTGAATTGGTTTACAGAATTATTTTTGCCAGAAAGAAAACCTTGAGTGATGTAGTGGCAGTATGGAGGACTGAAAATGTATAACTATTTACTAATAATAATGACCATTAGTTAAATAATTATAGTATAAAAATGTTTATTATAGCATAATTTGATTAAAAATAGCAAAAAGAGTCTATCCTGTTTACTATTTTATTCAAACTAGAGCAATAGGTCTTTTTCTTCTTAACTTTTTTGGAAGGTGCTTGTATTGTGACTGTTTTTAGGCAACCAATCATATGGGTGGGTCTGGTCAAGTTTTTTTCTGTTCGTGTCTGTTTATCCTGACAGAAGAAATGCCAGTTTATCATACAGCAGTGATTAAAGTGATGATAGATAGCCAAAGACATGGTTTAGGCACCCTTTTGATGAAGACAACTGGGATGAGACTCTCCAGCATCCTGTCAGTGCTTCTACCAGAGACAAATGGACACAGCGTTTTCCTGAGCTCTACAGTTTTCCTGCTATATCCTTTGTCTGCTATGACCATTAGCTATAATTGCTAAATGTTGGCAAACTCAAACTGAGTATTGCTCTATAACAGATGTTGCTACTCGTCTCAGAGTGTCACACATGAGTGCAAAGATGAACAAAATTGAGTTGTAATACATAACAAAGATCCATTTTAGATAAGACAAGATAAGATAAAGTTCTTTATTTCTCCCCACTCCAGGGGAAATTTACATTGTTACAGCAGCTTTATTTACAATATATACAAGGGTGGCAAAATTTTTTAACAGAAAAAATAAAAATAAAAATAAAGTTTAAAAGTGCAGAGATGTGCAGTGCAAGAATGTCAGTGCAAATTTTATGGTTTGGGGTGGTAATGATGTAGTCCAGTTTATGTTAACATCAGCCAGTGATGCTGATGTTGTAAAGTCTTATAGCAGATGGGATGAAGGACCTGCGATAGCGCTCTTTCTTGCAGGGTGGATGTCTCAGTCTGCTGCTGAAGGAGCTGCTTAAAGACCCCACAGTGTCATGCAGTGGGTGAGAGGGATTGTCCATGATGGATGTGAGCTTTGCCTACATCCTCCTCTCACCCACCTCCTCTATGGAGTCCAGGGAACAGTCCAGGACAGAACCGGCCCTCCTGACCAGTCTGTTTAGTCTCTTTCTGTCCCTTTCAGTGCTCCCTGCTCCCCAGCAGACCACTGCATAGAAAATAGCAGACGCTACCACAGAGTCATAAAATGTCCTGAGCAGAGTCCTGCACACTCCAAAGGACCTCAGTCTCCTCAGCAGGTGGAGACGACTTTGGCCCTTCTTGTACAGGACCTCTGTATTGTGTGTCCAGTCCAGTTTGTTGTTGAGGTGAACACCCAGGTGAGGTGAGGTGAGGGGTTCTCAGGTTAACCCTCCTGTTGTCCTCATTTACCAAAAAATATTTTCTTCTCTGAAAAAAATCCAAAAAAAATCCCCAAATTTCTGAAAATTTGCAAAACCTTCAGGAAGAAAATTCCAATAATTCCTTAAAAATTTAAAGTTTTATTTAAAAAAAAAAAAAAAAAATCCCCCAAATTTGGCAAGAAACTTCTTGTAAATATTTTCAAAAAATGTAAAAATCTTCCCAAAAAATCCTAAAAGTATCTAAAGTGATTCCATATAAATCAGTAAAACTTCTAATATTTTATTTAAGAACATTCACATAAAAATCAACCAAAATCCAGCGAATCTCGCTGGATTTTGGTAGATTTTTTTTGTGAATGTTCTTAAAAAAACATTTTTAGCATTTCTTTATTTCCACCAAAAATGTTCAGAGATTTCCCAAAAATGTTGAAAATATGGACATCAGAAGTTTCACTGAAAATATCTATTTTTTTCCACATTTTCAAACTTTAAAACGGGTCAATTTGACCTGCGGGACAACACAAGCGTTAAGCTGCTGACACAGACATGCAATGGAATATCAGTAATTTTATATGAGTTGTTCCCTCAGCTCTGATTGTCTGAAATATGATTAACAGCTTTGTGTATTCACCAGCTGAAGAGATGCCCGTGTGTGTGGCACTGGGCTAAGCAGGAGTGAAATCGTGATCCAGACTCTAGTAAAATCCACACTGTCATGTCAAAGAGCAGCTAATCCTACCTGTTATCACTGCCAGCCTCCACCACCACCACAACACGAACCATCTTGTTGATGAACGTCATTGTTTCAGAGAGTTGGACTGCTGAGGATCATGTGTCTGGTGTGAGTCCTGCTAGTGTTTCATGCTGTGTGTTTGTCTTTATTTTGGTGCAATACATGAGAATTCAAGATTCATGCTTTTTTTACAAGCTTTAGAGGTTCATGTTCTACTTACTGCTGTTACAGTTTGTGCATCTAATTGACTAACATTTCACTCCAGTCACAGCTTTGCTTATTATTTAAAATAAACAGACAATGTCTGAACAAATTATCTGCAACAGCTATATTAAGATAATGATATTAATATTAATAAGTCAGCCTGGTGTACTATTTCTGCCATGTTACTTTTGAGTCCAGTGTGTTAACATGCCAAAATTCACCACCACGATTGATGGGGTTATAATAATAATAGTAATAATAACTTTTATGTTTATAGCACCTTTAACCCTCCTGTTGTCTTCATTTGTGGGCACCAACAAATATTGTTTCCTTGTCTGAAAAAAAATCAGCAAAAAATTCCCCAAATTTCTGAAAATTTGCAAAACCTTCAGGAAGAAAATTCCAATAATTCCTTAAAAGTTTAAAAAAAAAAGTCCCCCAAATTTGCAAGAATATCAAAATCTTCCAAAAAAATCCTAAAAATATCTAAAGTGATTCCATATATATCAGTAAAACTCCTAATATTTTCTTTCTCAGCGAATTTTGCTGGATTTTGGGTGATTTTTTTGTGAATGTTCTGAAAAAACATTTTCAACATTTCTTTTTTTTCCACCAAAAAATGTTCAAAGAGTTCCCAAAAATGTTGAAAATGTGGACATCAGAAGTTTCACTGTGAATTTTTTTTTTCTCCACATTTTCAAACTTGAAAACTGGTCAATTCTGACCAGTTTGACGACACGAGGGTTAAGGAGAACATTCACAAAGTGCTTTGTCAGGTAGAACATAAAAAATAACAAAATATACAGAATGGATAGCTAATTAGACGCTGGTTAAAAGGACAACATCACACAAGGGGGTTAAGAGAGAACCTGAAGAGAAATAAATGATAGTAATATATTAAGATCAGGAGGGATAAAAAAAGGCAGGGAGGAATAAAATAGAACTTTGCTTGAAGACGAGTCTATAAAAATGGGTTTTAAGAAGTGATTTAAGAGAATATACTGATTCGGCGAGTCTTACCTCCTCAGGCAGGTCGTTCCAAAGCCGAGGGGTCCTGATGGAGAAGCCCAGTCACACTTGGATTTGAGCCTCAACTTCAGAGTGATCAGGAGGGATCTACTTGAGGATCTAAGGCTGCTGTAGGGACGTATGGGGTTAGCATGTCTAAAATATAGACAGGGACAAGGCCCTGGCGAGCATTGAAAATGATCAGTAAAATCTTAAAATCAATTCTAAAACGGACAGAGAGGCAGTGAAGAGAAGCCAGAATAGGGGAGATGTGATGTCGTCAGTTACAACCACAGTGTCACGTTAAACCAATTAGATATAGGGCAGATACGCAGTGTCGTGAGAAAAAAATATATATAAAAAACTTCCATTACAAGTCAAAATCTTGCATTCGCTAAATGTCTGCGTTAAGATGTGGCTAAAGATAAAACAGATGCATCGACGTGTAAGTGGAATTTTGCATTTTTAACTATTTTATATAAAATTCAGCTAGTTTAGTAGGTAGCATCTTTACAAATCTTTGCTTTTCAGGACAAATATTAAGCAAATTTTAGTAATTTGGGTCTCAGACTGCTTTTTTTTTTTTTTTTATGAAACTGTGTTGGAACCTTAAACTGTTGGACATCTGAAACTTACCAGGCCACAACTAGACACTGATTTAAATACAAAGACATGCAGCACAGTGTGATAATATACGCTACCATTCTAAAGTTTGGGGTCACCCAGACAATTCATGTTTTCCATGAAAAGTCACCCGTTTATTCATGTGCTAACACAACTGCACAAGGGTTTTCTAATCATCAATTTAGCCTAGAATCCTCAGAACTGATGCTGGCATTGCTTGCATGGACTGCTGCTCTGCGGAGGGTTACTTCTGATATCAGTAAACTTTCATGTCACCTCACTGTGGGCTCATTTTTCCTCAGTGTAGATATTCCATTAAAAATAAGCCCTTTCTAGCTAGAATAGTCTTTTACCACATTAACAATGTCTAGACTGGATTTCTGAGTAATTTAATGTTATCTTCATTGAAAAAAACTGCTTTACTTTCAAAAATAAAAACAATTCTAAGTGACCCTAAACTTTTGGACGGTAGTGTAGGTTCTCAAATCTGCCAATCTAAAAATCAAGACAAGACATTTTAGCTTAAAAGTAACCGAATTTAAATAGAAGAGATTATTTCTTCTTCATTGAAACCCAAAAATCTAAATGCTGGTTTTTCATCAAACGTATTTTAATTCTGTGTTTCTTTGGAACTGATTCTAGTGGAATATTTATAGCAATACTCTACCCCTATGTAGATATTCCATTAAAAATTTCCAGCTAGAATAGTCATTTACCACATTAACAATGTCTAGACTGGATTTCTGATTCATTTAATGTTATCTTCATGGAAAAAAAAACGCTTTTCTTTCAAAAATAAGGACCCTAAACTTTTGATTGGTAGCGTATGTCATCTCACAGCATTTAACATAGTAAGATAAAGACCTTAAGACCAAAAAAAAGCAACTAAACCCTAATATAAGGTGGGGAAAGAAACTTCTGACAGAACCAGGCTGAGGGAAGGCGACCATCTGCCTTGACCGGTTGGGGTTAGATTGGTGGGATGAGGGTGGTGAGGGATTTTAACAAATAATTTGAGGAATAGTCTGGAGTTGCGTGCCTGATTTCGTAGCAGTGTAAACAGTAATTGTTGATGTTTCACTCCAGACCAAAGTGGTGTCGTGACTGACAGACATTCCTAAAGCCGTGCACGGCTAAAAGGCACTTACTGCTGTTCTCATAACGTCCTTAAAGACTCCTTTCCATGTTCTGCCTGGTTGGTAATAAAAAAAAAGATGATTACACTGATAGATAGACGTTGCTACATGTATACACACCTATTAGTCTGCTTTTGAAAGTGGCAACAAGTTTAAAGGTCTTCAAAGCTTCGAACAACTGTTGCTATTTTGTTGTTTTAATTGAACATTCACATAATTATAATGAAACTACAGTGGAAGCAAAAACGAATATATTACCACTGTTATCAGCCGTCCTGAACGATCCTCGTTATCTGTACGACAAGAGCCTCTTGCTCTCGAGCTCCCTCAGCCATAAAACACTTATTACCCGACACCCACACACACACACATGCATCAGTGGTAACGATGAAGAGAATGGGCTGGGAAGTGGGAATAATGGTGACTTGCATGTTGGAGGAGTTGGAAGGTGTTCCACAGTCCAGTCCGGCATCAGTGGGCGTTTCAGGGTGGTGGACGGGAGGTTACATAAGGCGGTGGTCAGGCCTGGACTCTGCATTCATGTTTGGACAGCAACTCATTTGTCTCTGTCTCCTCTTTTGCTGAAGGATTCTTTTGGAAGCCAAAGTCACCGCAGCCATGACAGGTGAGTTGGAATAGCTTTTGTTCATTTGGGTACAATAAACATCCTTTATCTGAAACACATAAAATATGATTTATCCTGACTTATATCTGCAGACAAAGAACAGGGGAAGAAGCGCAAGAGTAAAAGTGTAAGTCCAAATGTCTTGTATTGATCATTACAAGGACAAAGCAGACAAATGCCATGTCTTCACGTTCTTCCTTTCCTCTAACAGGCCACTATTGCTGGCTACCCAATAAGCATTTTCTTCATCGTGGTCAACGAGTTCTGTGAGCGTTTCTCCTACTATGGCATGCGAGGTGAGTTGCTTCATTATGGAACTTGTGTCATTTTTCTCCGCTTCACTGACTCCCAGTGGTGGAAAATTGATTTATAATATATTTAAGCATTTCTGTTTTATGTTACTGTACGAGTACACTTCTCCACTACGTGTGGACAGCTGTACTTACTTTACAAACGACATGCTAAATATCAAAAATACAGCTGTGAGAGAACCATGCAGGTGCTTCCATTTAGCACCAATGTAAAACATAATCGATGGCAAGTTTTCTCTCCATTCAAGTCCTATTAAACCCTCCTGTTGTTGTCATTTATGAGCACCAAAAAATATTGTTTCCTTGTCTGAAAAAAAATCCCCCCAAAATTCCCCAAATTTCTGAAAATTTGCAAAACCTTCAGGAAGAAAATTCCAATAATTTCTTAAAAGTTTCCCTTAAAAGTTTTATTTAAAAAAATAAAAATAAAAAATTGGCAAGAAAATTCTTGTAAATATTTTCAAAAACTGAGTAAAAATCTTCCCCAAAATCCTAAAAATATCTAAAGTGATTCCATATATATCAGTAAAACTTCTCATTTTTATGTGAATGTTCTTAAGAAACATTTTTAACATTTCTTTTTTTTCCACCAAAAAATGTTGAAAATGTGGGCATCAGAAGTTTCACTGTGAAAATATTTTTTTTCCCACATTTTCAAACTATAAAATGGGTCAATTTTGACCTGAAGGACAAGACAAGGGTTAAGTAAATTAGAGAAGAAATATCTGAAAATGGAAGTGTAAAAAAATACTTTTTATTAGGAAAAATGACCCCTGTATGCCTTGTGGTTCCCAACCTAGCGGATGAGCCTCTCCAAAGGCTCACAAGCTTAATCTGTGGGGCATTCTGTTTATTTTTTGAACTACTTTTTAATTATTTACTGTATAATTTGATCTTTTTGGGCTTTAATCAGTCATTTAAACAGTAGGGAATATGAAAAGGTAATGACTCCTTTAATGGAACTCTTATCTACATCATGCAACTTATTTGTAAGAAGCCAAAATGGTTATAAATGATTGGTTTAATCTCAAGATCAAGATCAAGAATCTTTATTGTCATTATGCAATTAGGTCTCACCAGTGACATAACCAAATTTTTGTCAGTTATTCCGGGTTGAAAAGTCAACATTGAAAGACGTGGACGGTAAAACATACAGTGCATTAACAAAAAAAAAGTTAAAATACCTTAAAAGCATGAAAATATATGTATATGCTGCAGACTGATTCAAGTCAATTAAAATCTCTGAAGTAATTAATAATTGCATCCTTCGAATATTTGTAAAATATTTCCCTCTGATCTGTAGCCTAAAATGGAAATTCTCAGTAAAACATAATTGCCTCCCTGCAGCCGTGCTGGTGTTGTACTTCAAGTACTTCCTGCTGTGGGACGACGACTTCGCCACCACCATCTACCACACCTTTGTGGCTCTCTGTTACCTGACCCCCATCCTGGGAGCCATTATAGCCGACTCATGGCTGGGCAAGTTCAAGTGAGTTTTCCCCTAAAATAAAAGACATATTTTCATGTATTATCCACGCTCCATATACTGGTTGTTACAGATATATGCTGTGTCTAAAGGGTTAAAGAATATCTCAGAATCAGCTGTTAATCCTTGGATTTCTGACCCCTGTCTGTCTTATCTCTACCTGCTCACTCCTCCTCCTCCTCCCGGTGCACAGGACCATTATTTACCTGTCCATCGTATACACGATTGGGCAGGTCGTCATGGCTGTAAGTGCCATCCATGACATCACAGACACAGACAGGGACGGCACCCCCGACAACATGTCCCTCCACATGTGAGCTGAACACACTTACACCTGAATTATACAGCGGTTTCACACTTACAGATACTTGTGCTGACATTGTGTCTTGTGCTGCTTTTTGCCCCCAGAGCTTTGTCCATGTTGGGTTTGTTGCTTATCGCCCTGGGAACGGGAGGCATCAAACCCTGCGTAGCTGCCTTTGGTGGAGACCAGTTTGAAGACCATCAGGTCAGAGGTCATTCAAGCACACACATGATTTATACAAGGGGAGAAATGTCGTTAAAGCAGTCCAACAGTACAGCACTGTTCATTCTTTTCCTAATCATTTCCAAGAAGGTTTCTGGACAGAACTATATGATCAAGTAATTATTCTAATTATAACATTATTTATAATTCTGAGATACAGAACCCAGAATTAAGAGATAAGGTCTCATTTTTGTGAGTGAAATTCAAATTAAACCCTGTTTTCTGTATAATTTGTCCAAAATGACAGTTCTTCCTCAAGATTACTGGAGCATTTTTGGAAATATTTTGATTTAAATGGATTGTATCAAAAGTAACTGGACACCAAGCTTAAAATAATTTGGTGAGACCAGAGATAGATGTTGATATTGTAGAACAGCTGTCACAGATTTTAAATTTGACAGGTCGCTTCTATTTTATCGGTGCACCTTTTCCAGTGTTTATAGTAATGATTATCAGCTCAGGAAACACACAGACCAATTATGTACGAGTTCCGACATCCCACGTGACACTACTCAGTCAATGAAGTCTCTGCATTGCAGGCGCTAAACATCACAGCTCTGCATTCAGAAAACAGTTGAGAAGCGAAGGACAGACAAAAAAGAAAAATAAAGCGGCACAGAGAGGAAAGTAGTCCTCCACATGCTGACCATGTTTGGCTCAACATACAGCTGAGAGGCAGCTTCTCAACCATGAACATAATCAAAATTCAATATGGTTCCAGACTTACCAATGAGCTCCAGATGTGTCTGAGAACGACCCTGACACCATTCAGACCACGATTCAAAATACTGGCAGCTCAGTTCTCCCATTTAGCAGCAGAGATATAAAGGGAGTGATATAAGACAGGAAAAAGTGTAAAAGTGTTCAATTGTTTACATTTTTTTGAGGTTTAGGTTTTGTTAAAGATGTATATAAGTTGGTTCAGGTTGTTCAGTCATTATTTTTTCAAGTTCTGCACTTTATTTTAAGATGTACAGTTACATCAAAAGTTACTTATTAATAAATGTTAAAATGTTTTTGAATCGTACTGACTTCATTTGATTTGATGGTCAGTTATTGATTACATGCAGACTCAAATAAAACTACTATCAACATATATCACCATAATTCAAGCATGATGTTCTGGACCTTTGCTTTAATACATTTTCTCAGACTGGATCTTTTTGAGTTATAGTTGAACACCCCTGTTGTAGAAGTAGATTTGATTATACATTTAGCTTTTAGTGTGTCTGGACAGCACATATCAGTACAACACCACAACCTGCAGCATTAACTGAAATCACAGAAAGCTGCACAGAGGTAGCATTTATTACACAGCAGCTGTTTCTTTCTTTTTTCTTTTTTTACAGGTGTGTAGTTTTTTTTCATCCACCCTTTCGACTTCCTATGTGCTCATGGTGGTAAACATGCACATAGACATGTAGACCTTCCCCTTTTCTATGCAAACGACAGAGCAATTACTCACTCAGCTATCAACTGCATTTTGTCAGCACTTCTTGTATCTCTGGGTTCATCCCTGCTAGTTGTTTATTTACTAATAACCATGAGTGCAGCTGCCTCTGCAACTTTATTACACAGTTCAAGGCCTGACGACTGAAAGTGGCTGTTGCATAAGAAACAGGAACAAATAGTGACCTTTTTTTTATCTTTCCTTGTCTCTTAGGAGAAGCAGAGAAGCACCTTCTTCTCCATCTTCTACCTGTCCATCAACGCCGGCAGCCTGCTGTCCACCCTCATCACCCCGATCCTCAGAGGTAGAGCCACGACGACACAGCTGACACACAGAACACACAGCTCGGTATCATACCGGATTCAAACAAATGTGTTGATGTATTTCCAGCTCAAGAATGTGGCATTTACACCAAGCAGCAGTGCTACCCGCTGGCCTTCGGGGTCCCTGCTGCTCTCATGGTGGTGTCTCTGTGTAAGTACATCTGTGCTGACTGTAATGAGCAGATCAGAGCTACTTTCTGATGAAATACACTCAGTCTTTGTGTCCTCTGTGGCTCCTGAGGTGCTGATATATTAATCCTCAGACCTAATAGTGATGTCAAAAGGGTCATCATAGATCGGGCATTAAAAATACATGTTAATAATTAAATTGTTGCAGGCTATAGTTGTGGAGTTTGAAAGATGTGGGCATGCTACTGAGTTGGATGCTGAGATATGTTGGCTTTCTCTTGTGAGTCTCTCAACCGACTGCTGAAATGGCATGTACTGGAAGCGTAGTCCCTTTTTATTCCTCTGAATTCACATAACAGCTGCAGCTTTTTAAAATGAGGTCAAGCTCAGCACTTTAACCACTAATGTTTGCAGTGTTATGCAAGTACAATGCTGAATTACTTTAATACGTTTTTTTTTAATTTTACTGCTTTTAAAGACTAGATATAAGCGTCTCATTTGCCAAGTTGCAAAACAAAAATCCTTAATAGCTGCTTGTTACGATTATTTGCAAACCATTCAGAAACCCAGTAGTTACAAATTATAAATGCTTTATTGCTCTCAATAAAATGTGTTTTATAAGAACCATGAATATTTATAGTGCAGATAAGATAACGGATCATTTCCCTGTGTGTGTGTTTGCAGTCGTGTTCATTGTCGGAAGTGGCATGTACAATAAGACCGCTCCTCAAGGCAACATCATGGTGAAAGTCTGCAAATGTATCGGGGTAAGCGCCTTCTCAAAGATGAAGAAATGGGTTTGAATGTGATCTGACATTCACTTTCTAATGGTCTCTCTGCCGTCTGTAGTTTGCCATCAGCAACCGCTTCAGACATCGTTCCTCTCAGTACCCTAAGAGACACCACTGGATGGACTGGGCTGAAGAGAAATACGATGTAAGTGCAGGATTCACACACAAACACATGCAAGTACAAACAGAGAGTTGGGTCAGTATGTAATTGAGGGACTTTCTAAATCTAAAATGTCTTGAAAATGATCCGTCCCTGGGATATATCTTGCATACATTTTTATTACCAGTTAACATCCTGCACTCATCATGTTCTCTCTTTCGGTGTAGAAACTCCTGATTGCTCAGGTGAAGATGGTGCTGAAGGTGCTGTTCCTCTACATCCCTCTGCCGATGTTCTGGGCTCTGTTTGACCAGCAGGTATGAGTGTGATATTCATCCGTTAATATCTTCCACTGACAGAGGATTGATCCCAAAACTGCCCCCTCAGTAACAGCACATTTCAATAGAAAAAGACATAAATAATTCATCTGTCTCCTCCTCAGGGCTCCAGGTGGACCCTGCAGGCGACCACCATGAATGGCAACTTTGTGAGTGTTTTGTTTTTGCCACTTTTTGAGTTTAAAACCACAAGAAGAATTGTTTTTTTTTAAAAAATGAGATTCTGTCTTTTTCTTTCTTTTTTTTCCAACAGGGGGCTCTCACAATCATGCCCGATCAGATGCAGGTGAGACACTCGTGTTGTTTACATAATAAAGAGTATTTTACATTCGTAAACCGATAGAACAGACTGTATAAGAATGACTCATCTTCTTCCCACCAGACTGTCAACCCCATCTTGATCCTAGTTTTGGTGCCAATCGTGGACAGCCTCGTCTATCCCCTGATTGCCAAGTGCAAACTGAACTTCACGTGAGTTTCTTATGTCTTTGTCAATGTAATAATCACTAATTATCCTGTTTTTTTCAGCACAGACTCAGCTATGAGTTATCATTTTGTCAGTGTGAGAAAATAAGCAGCTGCCACAATCTAAAATTTGTAAAAAATCACAGATAGAATATATTTAAGGTTGAAAACCGGCTCACCAACAAATAGACACAACAAACTGTTTAGCATTTAAAAACAGCATAGAAGTAGTTTAATTAAACACTATAATGTAGGGATAAGGGCATTTTAAATTTCCATTAATGCATTATTGAACAGTTGTAATTTCACTGAATTATCTCTAACAGTTACTGGTTTATTACTGAGTATAATTAAAGTCATCCTAAATCATTAAATATGATTTAGGACTGTTTAAATGTGCTCAAAATAGGGCTGCTTATCATGGACAAAAAAAATCCCAGTAAGAATATTATTGAGATGTTTATAGATTTTAAAAAAAGCAAATATTGCTGTTAGTAAAATTAAATTTATTGTGTCTTTTGTTTCTTTCTTGGCAAAGGAATTACACTTATAACACAAGTGTATCACTATATCCCTAGCTCAAAACTCATGTTTATGATGATATTCAAGGATCACATGGTCTCAGATTTTTTGATTTTTTAAATTGGTGCAAAAGCAAAACACTAAATAATGGCTCAACTGTTGCAAAAGTGTCAGAAACAGACATGATAAATGGAATAAATGTGTTTTTTGCCGCTATATTTGCCCAGAACTGCAGTATAGTGTGTTATAAACCATTTATTTACAGTTCATAAGCTATTTTTGTATTTGTGGATGGTGTTCCTCCAGAATCCAGAGTTCCATGTGACTGAACATGTCATAGAAATGTAAGAATAGACTCAAATCTGTATGAATGTATGTGTTTGTTATGCAGTCCGCTAAAGAGGATGACCGTGGGGATGCTCCTTGCTGGCCTTGCGTTCGTCGCCGCCGCCCTGGTCCAGCTACAGATCGACGTAAGTGACACATAGTAGAACACACTCTAACAGCGACTACTTCAACACACACGACCTTTATGAAGCAGAATTATATTCCTCTTCTTCTAGCAAACCCTGCCGACATTCCCGTCCAGCACCGTGGGCCAAGCCAAGTTCATCAACATGATCAACGGGAACATAAACATCACAGCTGGAAGCAATCCGATTACCCTGGACGCTTTCTCGGTACTCCAGCCAACATATAAGACACAAACAATTCCTATCAAATGTGCTAAAAAGTAGGTGATGTGTTGTACTTTAGAAGACACAGTGATTGACTGATACTTCCTTCTCCAGGCCAGTGATGATTACCTGACCTTTGATGAACCATTTAACCTGAATCTGGGCCCCGGAGCCGAGAATGTCGTCAGTTTACCTGATGGAACTCGGAGTACCATCATCATCATTCAGGATGCAGCAACATACAGGCATATAGAAGTGAGTATTCCTGTTAGATCGGGTTAAAGTCCAACTGAAGTTACATTTTGTTTGGTCTGTTGTTGACCATAATAAGAATCAAAGAGCCCAAAAAGAAGAAGTTTATCACAGATTCTCAAACAGTGGCAGTGAGAATGTCTTATCTGTGAATCTTTAATTTTAATTTCTTCACTTAACCCTCATGTCGTCCTGCGGGTCAAATTTGACCCATTTTAAAGTTTGAAAATGTGTGGAAAAAAAGTATAGATTGTGACAGAGAAACTTCTGGTGTCCACATTTTCAACATTTTTGGGAAATCTTTGAGCATTTTTTGGTGGGAAAAAAAGAAATGTTAAAAATGTTTCTTAAGAACATTCACAAAAAAGTCAACCAAAATCCAGCGAATTTCACTGGATTTTGGTTGATTTTTATGTGAATGTTCTTAAAGAAAATAGAAGTTTTACTGATATATATGGAATCACTTTAGATATTTTTAGGATTTTTTTTTGGAAGATTTTTACTCATTTTTTGAAAATATTTACAAGAATTTTCTTGTCAAATTTGGGAGTTTTTTAAAATAAAACTTTTAAGGTAAACTTTTACGGAATTACTGGAATTTTCTTCCTGAAGGTTTTGCAAATTTTCAGAAATTTGGGGAATTTTTTGGCTGAATTTTTGGGTTTTTGTTTCAGACAAGGAAACAATATTTTTTGGTGCCCATAAATAAAGGACAACAGGGGGGTTAACGCAATGTGGAAATATCAACAATTAACAGCTGTACTGATAAATTTAGTGCAGTGTCCATTTCTGCAGAAGAAATTTCATTGGTACACCCAAGTTCTTTGCCTTTGTCCTCATACAATGAATCCTTTCCTGCAGAATTTTCACATTAGACGTCTTGCAGCATTTGTCTCTGGATCCCATGGTCAGTGTTAGCCCTCAGAGCTTCAGTAAAAAACACCTAACCTGATAGTTTCATTGTTGTCGTTGTTGTTGGCCAATCCCAATCACGTCTTTCAGCATTTGAGTCCTGGGTTGTTAATGTCATGCTTCACGCACACGTGTCCATGTGCACAGGCCAATAAGTTTACAGCGGACACACCTGCGACCATGCACAGATTGCCGCAGATACAGAAAGCATGAATTAGCGTTAAACCACGTGAGCTGGGCGGAACTAAAGAAGCCCCTTGGATGAGCAGTGAAGCGTGTTTGAAAACCTGTAAAGGAAAAGAAGGAGTTACATGAAATGTTTCGGGAAATGTTAACCTAGCTTAACAGAGACCTGACTAGAGTATATAATGTCAAATTTGCCAGTTTAGCCATATATAATAGGTAGAAAGTTACAGTAATTTTCTCCCTCAGGTTTTCTTTCTAAGTCTACCTCTATTAGCTCCTGGCTAAGTAGCTGTACAGCTACAGTGCATGAAATGGCATAAAAATGCAAATGCGTATATCACTTCAGCCCCTTTTAAACATCACACCATTCTAACATATCAGCTTCATGTCAGAATGTGAACCCGGGTCTGATTTTTGTACAAGTCGCGCTGGTGTTGTGTTAAAAACTAATTTCATATCTGTATAATTCACCAGATAATGGTGGCCCAAAAAGTCTTGCAGTTTACCACGTAATCAGACACGACATTTAGGATGATTATAGGCAATACTGAAGTATAATATCTGTGCTTAGACGGTAACTAACATAATTTCTGGATTGGTACTCATAAAATGAAGTTATTTCAACATTTCAGTCATAATGTAGGCACTGCAGTCCTGGAGAAACATTATTGGATGTTGTAGTGCCTTATATCTGAGTGATCAGAACGCTGTCACTTCAACGGACTGATGAAGCCAGCAGTGTTTTACATCCCATGTCTGAAAGGCGTTTTAGGTGTTAGAAGCTATATCACAGGGTCAATATATAATTGAAGGACATTTGAAGTCCATGGGATTTATCTTGAGATTGCAAAAAGGGATGACTAAATGTGACTTCAGTTGGACTAATTATGTGCATCCTCTATGTTCTATGGATTATATCAAAGTTCATGCCCAAAGATGTGGAGTGCTTACATGTTTTTCTATTTGCAGTTCAGAGACATGACAGAAAAGCCAGAAAAGGGGGAAAATGCTATGAGGCAAGTTTCAAATTGTTATGAAACTTAGGAATGTGTTTCTTATTTTGTATTCCTGTCTCATAGATTTTTTTTTATCTTTGTTTGAAGCATAAAGGGAGTACATTAATGTAAGTACTGAAGGAAACTTGAACAGATGTAGATCGTAGCTATTAGACTAGCTATTAGAACTCATTTTTCAGACCTGCAAACTCCATCTGTGTCTGTGGTGACACCAGACTACATAAGATTAGCAGAAAAAATCCTGAATGTACTGAACTGAAGAAGGGTTTGCCAGTCCCACATGAGAAAGTATGTAGTAAACCTTGTTTTTTTTGTTACACAGTCCAACACTAAGATCATTTTCTTCCCTATTCTGTGCTGAATTGTTCATTCTCAGAATTCTGAATGGTTTTAACTCGACTTTGAATGTTACCGTGGGCGACGAGGGCTTCGGGGACATCGTGACCAACAACATGTCGGAATATATTGAGGTAGCACAGGGAACGTAAGGCTGATATTTCATTCTATATTTTACATTTAATTACACCTGGGGAAGTTCTGTGCTCTGACTGGTGATGTTCTTGAACCGGCAGGCCTAAGTTCGTGATCAGGAACGACCTGGGAGACGAGTGTGTTTACACTCAAACGCTGGGCTTCGGCAGCTCTTACACCTTGGTCATCCCCTCAACCTTCGCATTTGGACCAAATGTAACTTGTGAATATGTTCTTAGTCACATTATGGCTTGAAGGTAAATCTTTTAAATGAGGTAACACATGTGAATCCCTATCTGTGTACTGCAGTGTGCAGACTCCATCCGGCCAGTCATGGACATCAGTCCTAACTCCATCCACATGGCTTGGCAGATCCCTCAGTATTTGCTCATGACTTCAGGAGAGGTGGTCTTCTCCGTCACTGGTCTGGAGTTCTCCTACTCACAGGTAGATGTCTGAGAACGCTGGTAAAGGCACAAGAAAACACCTGAAAGTACAAATAACAAGTGGCATTTGGAAATAAAATGTGTTCTAATGTCAGTTATTCATGATGTTTTCTATAATTTGCTGACACATAAAGCTGTAAATTCATTTCTTTCTACTGTCCAGGCACCCAGCAACATGAAGTCTGTGCTGCAGGCCGGTTGGCTGTTAACGGTTGCTGTAGGTAACATTATTGTCCTCATTGTTGCAGAGGCTGCAACACTCGAAGATCAGGTGAGTGGATTAAATACATATTAGTCATTTTCACATAAATGCCATTTTTTTCATATATGAAACTTGGGGATCTTGCTTTTCATACACTATTATAACAGAGCTTGAGTTGGATAAGGTAACAGCCAAACTCAGATATCACAGAGTGGAATAATTCATCAATTCCACATGACGTTTGGCTTTCTACTGTGTGCTAACTGTTCACTACCAGTCAAAAGTTTGGAAACACTTTCTCATTTAAATGAATGAGAAAGTGTGTCCAAACTTTTGACTGGTAGTGTAAATAAAAGGAATAAAAGAATAATACTAAAATCACAGAAAACTTTTGAAAAAGCTGCTGCATGCTACCTGCTTAGCACCAGACAACTGGCAGTTAGGTTCAGTTAGCATGTTGCTATTCAGTAGCTAAAGAGACATGCTTTTCTACTTGATCAAATGACAGCTGAAACAGGCAGAATACTGGACTTTCAACACAACTCTAAATGGAAGGTAACAGTTTGCATTCAACTGAAGGAACTCAAAGTAGGCGCAAACATTTACAAAACAACCCCGGCCATTTTAGCCATTCTGTTTCCCTGGTGCTGTAGCATCCAACAGCATTAACCGCGATGCTAACTAAGAGTGCACCAAAACAAGAACAATAAAGCAGTTAGTGGACATAACTCCAGTTCTACGAGAACACAGGAAACAGAACATTGGAGGGTTTGTTATGTTAGCCAAAATGGTGAATATTGGCTAACATGTTGATCGTGCTGGATCTGTCAACAGCAACTTCATGCTAACATGTTCACGTATTCTGGATACGTGAAGGCAATAGTGTGTGAGTGTGAGAAAGTTGGTTTCTGTACATTGAAGTAAAACTACAAAAGTATTAGTAAATGTACTTTAATGGCATCTGAAAATACTTGCCATCTCACATTGCCTTCCAGCTTTAGCAGCAGCGTTCTGTTGCCAAGCCTGCTGACAGTAACATTTTTAGTTTATTTTCTGAGCGACTACTCAGAAGACAGAGCATGTTCATCTTTTTTAAGCGTTGGACAGATCCAAGCTAGTTTCCCTGCTTTCAGTCTTTGTGCTAATCTAAGCTAACTCTAAGAGGAAGAGTGGCATCAATTTTCTCATCTACCTCTTGAGCACTTTTCCTGACATGTGAAACTAAAGCTTTTCCTCGAAATGAACACTGTGTGTGTGACTCTTGTCACTAGTGGGCCGAGTACCTCCTCTTCACCTCGCTGCTGGTGTTCGTGTGCATCGTCTTCTCAGTCATGGCATTTTTCTACAAGTACATCGATCCAACCAAGATTGAAGCCCAGTTTGCCCACATGGAGCCCTACGAGAAGGAGAAGAAGAAGAGTTTGGACATGACCAAGAAGAACTTGTATGGCAACGACAGGAGGGGCTCTAACTCCAGCAACAAGGGAACTCAACAGACCAAGATGTAAAGCGACCGATTTGTCCTCGTTTGAAGCTACTGGGCTCTGTCCTCAGTGTCTGAAGGTGCCTTGGTAATCATGTCGGTAGAAGTCAGTGCACAACTGAGCATGTGGAGGTTGGAGACCTCAGTGAGATGGTGCTGGAGTTGGAGAAGAGCTTAGATGGTGAAGCTCTTGGGTGGACAGTGTTAGTGAATGATTTTGGCAGGGATAATTCAAACACGATTATTCATATTCCAGCGTAAAATATTAAGACAACATGACTTCACAACTCTGGGTCTTGGTAATTTTTACTCCAGCTGTACCGAGTAGCATCGTCTTTACATGATTTGTTGTCTGTTTTGATCTGGTGGGTTATCAACCATTCCAATATCTGTATTTATTTCCAGGCACAGTGTTGTATGTATTGTAATATATTGGGACTGTTTTATATATATGACATTTAGATAATCTGCTGTAACACCGATTCAGTCAGAAATGCCTCGTATCATGGCTGTTAATCAAGGTCTTTAGTAAAGAGGCTGTCAATGTGTTGTCTGTGGCGGAGGGGGGGGGACAAAAAAACATACACAAAAGGCTTTATCAATAAACATCTGTATCAGCAGTGGTTTCATTACACCCATGAAGTGCCATTATGTGCATTAAAATGCCAATTTTTACAGAAAATCTGACAGCTGATAGTGGCTGTAACTGTCGCAGAATCATGAGGAAGGCTTACGGTGAACTAAGCCGTATTTCTGCGGCATTACTCAGGTGTACTTTGGAAAACGAGTCTCTAATTCAGTCTCAGCTCTTTGTAAACCAAAACAGGTTTATTTTTCTTTTAAAAATGCCTCCGATTTTGTGATTCCAGCATCTCAGACGAGACAATTTGCTGCTGCTTTCCCTTTTAATTATGTTTCGTGTCTCATTGATAATTTTGATGTTCAGGTTCCTCTAACACAGGGGAGTCAAACTCATCTTAGTTCAGGTTCCACATTCAGCCCAATTTGACCTCAAGTGGACCGGACCAGTAAAATCACAGCATAATAACCTATAAATAACCACAACTCCAAATTTTTCCCTTGTTTTAGTGCAAAAAAGCACATTCTGAAAATGTTCATTTAAGGAAAACATCAGGAACAACCTGAAATTTCTCAAGAAAAATAAGTTCAATTTCAGCAACATTCAGCCTCAGTTTATCATTTCCACATTACAACTTCCAGATCACTGAGTGTCTACAAAGGAACACAACATTTAGTCACAGATATCTGGAACTGAACGATATAGTATTATACTTTATGATCAAAATGACAAAAGTCAGACAAAACAAGACAAAAAAAAATTTACTAATTTTTTGAAAATATTTACAAGAATTTTCTTGCCAAATTTGGTTTTTTTTTTTTTTTTTTAAATAAAACTTTTAAGGGAAACTTTTAAGGAATTACTGGAATTTTCTTCCTGAAGGTTTTGCAAATTTTCAGAAATTTGGGGAATTTTTTTGCTGAATTTTTGGACTTTTTTCAGACAAGGAAACAATATTTTTTGGTGCCCATAAATGAGGACAACAGGAGGGTTAATTGGATATAATAAAAGCAGACAGACATGGAAGACACCAAAGTTCTCAGTTAGCATTAGATCTTTATTTCTCATGTCACTTTGAAAGCTTACAAGGAGCTTACATTTAAATTGGGAATTCTCAAATGACACAAGCAAAGATTATATACAGTACTATAAACTGTCAGCTATGATAAAGGAGACCAAATGTACACATTTTTGTAGTTATTTCTGTAGCATATGTTTTTCTGTAAGGTATATTTTTTTTTTTTTGCCAGAGGCAGGTGCCCATATCCATAAAGCATTCCATATTTCCATACGCAACTCTTCGCAGTTACAAAAATATCAGATATTTCTTAATTTCTTTCAATCCCTGTGTTGACAAGTGCGTCTTGATGCAACTCCTCAACATTATTGCTGCATTAGCACAGTAGTAAATTCTGGAACTCTTAAGTAAACATATATAGTAAAACATGGCTATTAGCGACATTTTTCAGTTTTGTTTTTGTTTTTCTTTTATTCCTCTTACAAGTTTCTTTAAATACTTGACACACTTTCAAAGTGCAAAAAACTGATCTGAAAATTAGAAAAAAAAGGTGCAAATCATACTACAAATATCTGGTGAAAGCATAAAAGAGGACATGGCACTTCTATAGCATGGTGTGGAAGTGAAAACAGAAATGTCTGGAGTGAGGATAATAAGGATGGCGTTCGATTCTGCAGCTTGGCTTGTCCTACGGTTTCATTTGGCCGTGAGCAAAGTGTCATAACATGATTGCCTTCTATAGTCCTTGCCACTTTTTTTTCAGCGCCTTTACTTTAGTTTCTAAGCACTGCTAAGGAGAAATAATACTTCACATGATATCAGCGTTTGTCCTCGTAATTGTCCTCTACCTTCATTCTTGACCTACACAATTTCAAAACTGATAAATTGTCTAAACATAAGCATGGGAAGCAGCTCTCCCCCTCGACTACTACAACAAAGGAAATGCTTCTGGCTCTAAACAAAGTAAGTTTAGTATCGTAGTTAGTCTGATGATTGAAGTGGGAGATTGGAACTCAAACACTGATGAATCTCACCGACGAGTAAAAGAAAACTAAGTAAATCTCGGATTAAATGCCAGAATGCAGACGTGTGCATCTCGAAAAGGCAAGGCATTTTCAGTTCCTTTCCTCTCTTGGACTAACTTTTGAAGATCTTTAAATATCTACTTTTAAACATTATCAGTATCTACAAAATGCGCATGACCATTTTGTACACAGTGATTCATTTCCTCGCAATGACAACTTGTAATCATGTACAGCATGGCGAGCCCCCCTCCCCTCCCACTGCCTCGGAGGACCAAGTCCACTTAAAGCACTTTACCTGAGGTTTCGTTAAGAATGCTGCAATTTGCCTAAACAGGGAGTCGAACATACGCACACACTCACAGATGCCCACACACAGCTCGCACACGAAGATAATATCCCTGCAGGTTCATCAAGCATGCTTTCAGAGGTTCTGGGGATATGAGGCCTGCATTAAGAGGGGGGACTGAAGTCTTGTCGTGGATTTCAGGGGAGATTTCCGGACTCCTTCATCGAGCAGATTCCATGAGGAGTCTCTCGTGTACGGAGCTCAGAGTCTGACTTGGCGGTTGCTGTTTTTCTGGCTCCGACTTTGTCCCGTCACGGCCTTTTCAACAGGCTCTGCTGCCCCCCGAACTTCTCCTCCTGAGGCTCTCCGGAGGTTCTCTTTTCTCCTCCGCTTTGGAGTTCAGTAATTTGTACAGGCTAGGTTTAGTACCCCCCCTCTCCCTCCCCACGTGGGAGGTCGAATGCAGTCAGCTGGTATTGAATGACTTAACCCCTGACTTTTAACCCTCTGGCCTGGCTGTGGTGTTGGTTTGGGGGCCTGGGAGAGCTGGGCTGGGGCAGAGAACCAATCACTAGGGGGAGGAGGAGGACGTCCTGCTTGTAGAGAAACTGTAGAAGAAAAACAAACTGTGGTCAACCGTTGCCGTCATCAACTTGCGCACATTAAAATGTGAGCGGAGCAGCTACCTCTGGAGCCGGTGCACCATGTGAGCCACCAGGGAGTCGGAGATGCCGGGGTAGGCCTCCTCGGCCAGCAGGATGGCCTCCCTCAGCTCGTCCAGGACTAAGGGGTTCCCGTTCACCTGCTCCTGTCGCGCCTTAAGCTGCAAAGGAGGACACAGGAAGGAACCAGAGAAATATACAGTGAGAAAAAACAGGAAATAATAGGATTCAGTCCAAATGTATACCGTTCAAAAGTTTAGGGTCACGTAGAAATGTCCTTTTTTTTTGAAAGAAAAGCAGTTTTTTTTCAATTAAGATAACCTTAAATGAATCAGAAATACAGTCTAGACATTGTTAACCCTGTAAGACCCAAAAATAGAAAAAAGCAAAAAACAAACAAAAAAATTGTATAAACCCAAATATAGAACAAAATTAGCAAACTATAACTATAACTATATATATATATATATATATATATATATATATATATATATATATATATATATATATATATATAAAAATTAAATTTTTTTTTTAAAAAACAAATAAAACGCATTGTATTTCAGCAACCGTGGGTTTTGCAGGGTTAATGTGGTAAATGACCACTTGATTATCATGCCCCACTTAAACAAATCACTTCAATGATAGTTCTTTTTAGTAATGTATCTTCAGAATCTGACTACAGAGACAAATGCAAAGTAGTGCTAAACCCTTCCTAAATGGAGATGCCTTTGAACAAGACCCAGCTGCTCCAGTGGTTTCTGGGTTTGAGTGTTTGTATGTGAGCGGATGGAGCTCCTTACCTCAGCTAACGCAGGAGAGATGACTGTGGCCAGGCTCTGTGAATAAGGCCTCTTTGGAATGTCTTTTGTCTGTGCAAAAACAGACACACGAGAATGGAACTCTCAAAGCAGGATGAAGATGGCGAAAGACGCAAATGGTTGAGCACTTAAAACAGCAAACAACAGAAGGTGTGATCTCCTCGTGCCTCACCTGGTCTGTTGCCCCCGACTGCCCCTCTCCATTCTGTAGCTTCTTGGGGTCCTTCTCTCGGATGGTGAAGATCCAGTCGTCACTGCCAAAGTCGTTCCCGCCCGACGCCTGGCCATCCTGCTCTCTGATTTGACAGACAAAGAGGATTTGATCATTTAGTCATGCATATTAAGTGCTTAAAGTTTGTCATAGGAAAACTGTGGGAGGACAAGAAGCACAGAGGAGGTTTCTCTACTTCTACTGGATGTGTTTGTGTCTGTTGGTGCAGCAAAAACAAAACGCAAAGTCCAAATCCACTTACGAGTCTGACTCATCAGAACTGGACTCTGTGGTTCTGGACTGCTCTGCCTTCCACCTCTTGTACTTGTCAACCAGCTCGGTCAGGTAGGAGGTCTTTTTCGCATGGCGAACTATCAGTTTATGCTTCAGCAGCTCTTTGGCAGTCGGCCTCTGTAGAAAGGGAGAGAAGTGAGAAGACCAGGTGATGCCGTCTGGCAAAGTCTGCACAGAATAACAACCAACTACTACTTACAAAACTGGGCTCTTTGTTGAGGCAGGCCTCCACAAACTCCTTGAACGGTTTGCTGTAGTTTCCCTCCAGTGTGGGCGGGTTGTTCTTTGGGATGAGGAATAAAACCTTCATGGGATGGAGCTCTGAGTGGGGCGGCTCGCCTTTCGCCAGCTCAATAGCTGTGATGCCCAGAGACCAGATATCTGCCTGGAATGCACAGGAGACATGGTGAGAGCTGTGAATTCACAACATTTATAACAGACTTTATAACCAGCACTGCTCGCACTAAATCACACTAACCCCAACCCACAATGTGAACATGTTTAATCTGTGCTTCATAAACATTTTGTAAATTTAAAAAAAAAAAGTGCAATATCAATTTCCTTACATATACAAGAACCTATGCGATATCAACATTTTTCAACTGTGGAAGAACTGTGAAATGTAGACAAAATCTTTGCAATATCGACATTTCTTTTATCAGTATAGGGGGTCCTCAGTTTATGACGTCCTCGACCTACAGCGTTACGTCTGTTACGGTTGGCTCCTCAGTGTACGACATCCTCAACCTATGGTGTTTTGTTGTTACGGCGGTTGTTATTACGGTTGGGTCCTCGGTTTACAACGGCCTTGACTTACAGCATTGCGTCAGTTACGGTTATGGTTGGGTCCTTGGTTTACGGCATACAGAGTTTTGTTGTTTCGTTGGAACTGGTTACGTGGAACTAGTTGGCGAGCAGAGTGGATGAATACATCATCACGCGGCAAGCGGAGCATGCACAAAAGTCAAAGTTATGTGGCAGATCTGTAGCTACCATGGGTTCTTAAAATGTGGCGGTATCTAGAAGTGCCTTGTAGACAAGATAAGGATGCCAGTAGATTTACTTCCATTTAGGATGTTTTCAGTTTCAGCATGTTGAGAGAAGTAGGCACTACATTAAAATCAAGATCTTAAACATTTATGTACGGAGATGCTTTTTGGCAGCAGCTAACAGAGTTGCTCATTGTTGTAACGCAACATTTTGTGATTTTAACTATATAGAGCAGTTGCAAGCGAAGACTGGCAAATGATTGGAAGATTTGTCTCTGGAAATATAGTTTATGCAAAATATACAACTCAATCCTCAACGGTCCAAAAGAACTGACATCAGACTGCACAGTGGAAACTACTTGGAGGAAGTCCAAAAGACATCCTAAGACAAGACGCTGTCGTTAGCCAGTAGCTAAAAGCTGGAAATGGAAAACAAAATGAAGGCATAATTACATTGGTGGATTGATAGTGCAGTAATTTTACATGGAGTGTAGTGTGTTTAAGAAATGTAAACAGTTGCGTACAGCAGCAGAGCTAGCTGGGTGGTGTTCAGGTTGTATCCACAAGCTCAGCCTAAACATAGTTTTCTGCTTTCTGACACTTCAGCCTTTGATGTTCTCATTCCCACAAGGTGTAGTCTGTCACAGTGAGCTATGAGTATTATTTCAAAGTGCTATTCTGACAGAGGGATGCAGATTGGTGCAGCAGAATGAGAGTAGCGTAATGCTGTGTACGGTGTAAATACGACCCGCTGGCTTTGAACTCACCTTGGAGTCGTAGGCCGACTGTTTGATGACCTCGGGGGCCATCCAGAAGGGCGTGCCCACAAAGGTGTTGCGTTTGATCTGGGTGTCTGTGAGCTGGCCGGCCACGCCGAAGTCTGCCAGCTTCACCTCTCCTTGCTCGGACAGCAGCACATTGGCGGCTGTAGGGAGGGAAAACGTTGGTGTGATGCAGACACTTCTATCGATGCCATTTATCTACATCAGCTATTTATTTAATAAAGAGGTAACAGCTGTCAGAAGCCTTTTAGCGTTCACCTCAACTCCCCGGTGAAACACAAACTATATAATGAATGAAACTGTAAGTGGACGTCAATACCATTAACTGGCTATATGATATCTGTGTGTGTCTCTGAAGCCATTCAGTCGGGGGAAACCTGTGTCCTCTGATGCTCAGCTACCTTTGATATCTCTGTGGATCTTCTTCTCAGAGTGCAGGTACTCCAGGCCCTTAAGGATTTCTCTCAGAATTGTAGCAATCTGGGTCTCATCCAGAGCGCCAGGCTCCATCTTTAAGAAAAAAAAAATCAAACAAAAATTGTGGCTTAAGATAATGGAGAAATATTAAAGACAAAAACACAGCTTTAATTCAGATTTGTGAAGTCTTATGGTATCCTTGATGTATCTAATTGTCAAAAAATACAACAAAAAATCTAAACCAAGCCTGAATATATCCAACTAACAGGTACCGTGTGCGTATCAAAACAAAATAACGCATCAAAGTAAAGAGTCTCTGCTTCAATTTGAGTCAGTTTACATCAGTATAGAAAGAACTGTGTGGGAGGGAGCTCTTTCAAACATTTCAAAAGTTGTTGTTGTGAAGGCTGTGCTTGCCACATGCTATTTAAAACATTCACACACTGCAAGAATTCTTGGATGTCACGTTTACCACCAGCTGAAGTATTTGCATTGCATTTAGTTGTCAAAGTGAACAGTTTGATCATCAGACATGCAGATTCCACCAGAATTTTGCTGCTTTAGGAAGGCACTGCTTGTGCCGATAGTAAAACCACTTAAATGTGTATTGCTGCTTGTCTTACTACAGTTTGAATGGCATTTAAAACTCCAATATTTCTTTTTATTATAGCGCCTCTTTGATCAGTAAAAAAAAGTTTGTGCTTAAAGCCTTACATTTTATTGTCTATTGGGGTGAACACAAAGTAAGTGAATAACTTACCAAATCTAATGCTGAGCCTCCACCTAAATACTCCATAATGATCCATAGCTTTGTGTCCTGGAACAGAGAAGAACAGCCATTAGGTGCATTTGTGGAGAAATATTCACAGCTGCTTCATCAAGGTGGTTACTGGCTTATCGCGAGGAGCCGGGTACAGTCCTAAACAAGTCATGATGACACTAATAAGGGCTCGGTGGGTGTCTCAGTTTGTCTGAGGCTAATCCTTTTTCTAATTTTGAATTATTCAGGGGGAAAAGTGGGCAGAGGAAGAAAAATCTTTGCTCACTTGGAGGTTTGACTACACAGGGTCAATATGTAGTTGCAGGACTTTTTGTATCATAGTTGACATTTTGGCTGTTTTCAGGCCTAAAATCAACATGGCTGCCTATAACCAAAAACCACATGGCATTTTTACAGAAAGATTCTTCTAAATCTAGTTAAAAGTGATTTCTCGACACAGATACAACTTGTTATTTTCCATATAAAATTTGATATATTCCCAAAAAAGAAATATCTGTCATGATTATCTCAATGTAATATAAAGAACACAATCAAAACTATTTCTGAAGCAGCTCATTTTATTATTGTTTATCTAATTAGGTGGTTGTTGCTAAATTCAGATGGTTATTTAGTTGACATTTTACTGATATCCAGTCATTTTTTATTAATAAGTGATTGTTTTCATAATAAATAATTATGGAATTTGTAAAGACATGATCAAAATGAACACAAAAAACATTAGTTTTTTTTCACTTTTAATAAAAATGTATGCAAGATATATCCCATGGACTTTAAAAGTCCCTCAATTATATACTGACTCGTATATTGATTGTCCATGAGTGTGACAAACAATCACCTTCAGGTATGAGCCGTAGTACTTGGTGACAAAGGGGCTGTCGCACTGGCTAAGGACGGTGATCTCCTGCTGGATGTCTTCAATCTCGTCCTCTGCCTCCTCCAGGTCTATGATCTTAATGGCCACTACCTTCTGTGTGCGATTGTCGATGCCTTTGAACACCTCGCCAAACGAGCCCTTGCCAATGCGCTCCAGCTTGGTGAACAGCTCCTCTGGGTCCACTCTGGCATTCTGGCAGTTGACAGGCGGGGAGGAAGGGGGGGAACAAAGCAGGGGAGGAAAGGGAAGGCAGATTTAAAATAATAAAACAAAACAAAGAAAGAAAAAGGAATGTTTGAAAAGAACTGAATGTCGGGGAGTAAATAGGAAACACCAACAGGGTGCCATTCTTACAGGATACATTAATTCACTCATTGCAACACCTTCTGTTTATGTGCACAGAAAGAAAGACACAGGAGAATGAAGAGGAAAGAGCGTAACAATTGGATAACATGCAGGTTAAAAAAAAGCATTTAAATCAAACAAAATTATATTTTAGTCCTTTTAAATCCCAGTTGCACCTTGGGGGTTTACTGTGTGCTGATTACTTTCTATAAAAGAGGCCAGTAAACATCAAGTTAGGTCTGAACAAGTGTTACAACACTGAAGAAAAGGAAACAGACAAAAGTAGGAAGTCTTTGTATTTAAGAAGTGTTTTTTTGGGTAATTTTGCCACATTATTGACAAATAACAACCAACTGGCGGGAAAAAAAGCTTTTCTTACAGTGAATAATTGGTGAATGAATGGTTGCAGCCCTATTTTGGACTCTGTAAACCTGGACCAGCGTGTTAAAAACTTCCAAGAAATGGTCTTCTAAATGGTCCTTCGTGTTTATTCAAAAGATTCTTCAAAAACAATGCATCTTTTTACCAAAGTGAGTAAATTTGCTTCAATTACACTACTGTTCGAAAGTTTAGGGTCACTTACAAATGTCCGTATTTTTTTTTTCAATGAAAATAACATTAAATTAATCAGAAATACAGTCTAGTCATTGTAATTGTGGTACATGACTATTCGAGCTGGAAACGGCTGATTTTCATTGGAATATCAACATTGAGGAAAAATGTGCCAACAGTGAGGTGAGAGTAAGATTTACTGATACGAGAAGTAACACCAACAGAGCAGCAGCCCATACATCAGTTCTGAGGATTCTAGGCTAAATTGATGATTAGAAAACCCTTGTGCAGTTATGTTAGCACATGAATAAAAGTGCGAGTTTTCATGGAAAGCATGAAACATTTGAATGGTAGTGCATGTGCACTTCCATCAAGAGGTCAATCAAACAATGGATGGCTGCTAAAGGTACTTTTATCGCATCAATAATCACAGCTTCGTATATATGAGACTACCCATCATCGCTGTTTCCAACTTATTTATGCTGCATGTTATTGCAGCTATAAAAGCTTATACAGTGTATCTACACAGCAGTTATGGTAGCAACATGAGCGTACAGTATGTTTGGAGTATTGCTCATAAATCAGTAACTAATGCAACGGAGAGGGCTATTCAAGCATTAAACAAATGCTTTAGGTACACCAGACCACATAAAGACGTTTTAATTGTCTGATTGTGCAGTGGCTCAGGAGCCAAAATGGTTACAGCTCGGGATGTAACGGTATGAACGCTCATCCTGAACAGTTTGGTCATGATGTGAAACCTCTACAGTTTCATACTTCCTGTGATGCACTCTTTAACTAGAAATTCCACCAATAACCAAGAATACAATCTTCTTACTATAACAAAAGACAGAAATACATAAAGCTTGTCATTACATACGAATCTTCTCAGACAAAGACAAGCTCAGGTGAACCTGTAAATAGTTTTTAGTGAGGGAAATGATGAAACTGTGTTCAGAGAATCCACTGACAGCTCGGCATCTTTCCAACTTTTCCATGGTAGCACACTGTTTCATGTGTCTGAGCGGGGAATGAAAAAAAAACCTAGTTGAGTGTCGCAGGAAGTGAACTAAAATGACGCAACTCTCCAGAGGCTCTTATGTGGGAAACACGAGCAGGAGCCGACAATACTTCTGTTCTTGAAAAGAGAAAGGGTCAATATGTGCATTTTGAGATTACTAAAAATTTAGCTGCTGCCTTCTTATGCAAGGAGGGATCCTCAGGTCACCAAAGAAGATCCTGCTGGTGGCTGTTAAAGAGATTAACTCGAGAAACTAAAGTGGTAATTCTGCTGAAGGAAAGCGTGCAGAACAGATGAAGAAGCGGTGAAATGGTTGTGGGTTTTTCGTTTGGTACCAAGGTATCAAATGGCAAACTAATACTGCTAAATTTACAGCTGGATAAGACTTATATTAAATGTATAAAGGCTCAACCAACAAGCAGCTACTTTGATTGTCCAGTTTCATCTATGAACAATCACGAGTAACATCCTTAAAGTGATGTACTTGTTGGGGTTATTATGTCATGAGATTTATTTATATTTATTTACAAGCAAGGAAATTTGCTCTTAAGTCTGCAAAGGGATTCTAATCGGTTGCGTGAAGCAATTTACACCAGGAACAGATACCTCCTCTAGATATCATCCCAACACAGATATCCCTATAGGCACAATCCTAAAGATAGCAGCACAGGCAAGAACAAGGCTCGTGTGTGCATGGGCTTTGTACAGTGGAGCCAGAGAGCTTCACTCGCTTCCAAGTGAAAATGTTGCGTTCAAAGCATTTCGCGCATGTGGCGTTTAGGTGCAGACCAACTGGCAGCATGTCAACAACTGACAGAAACAACGCAGCAGATATATATATATATATATATATATATATATATATATATATATATATATATATATATATATATATATATATACACCTAGTGTTAGTACTGGATGTGTTCAGTTTCCATGCGTGCACTAACTCTGATTCATTAATATCATCATTATCTCTGATGTGTTTTCACCTGACAGGTCCTCATCACTGCACCGTGGAGGTGCACAAACCGCAGCAGGGAGTCTAACTGTGTACATTTTGTTCTGATAGTGACCTCGACTACTTCCCGCGGAACCGTCCCAAAGCACATTCCTTCGGCTTACCTGCATTCCCGGCAGGTTACCCTGGACGGGAGAATGGGCCATGGCGACGCAGACTGGATTTGCGCCTCGTCCGACGACGCAGCGCTGAGATGTGCTCGGCTTATGTTGACAGTCCCGGCGCTGGTCCAGTCACTGGTAGCAATCCTGGGGGACACCTGGTGACCCAGGTCTGCTGCGAACCAAGCCAGAGAGGAAAAAACAGGTCCTTCGTTCACACCCCAGCGTGCCTTTCCTGTGTCGGAACAACCTCAACTCCCCCTGAAACAGCTGAGCAAGCTAACGGACGTTTGCTAATGCTAACTCCAAGAAATCCGCAATGTTAGCTTGCTAGCCAGCTGGCTAAGGGTTAACCAGTACCTTAAATTCAATCTCTCACCCAGGGAAGCGGCTAATTGTACTTCTCAGAGACGAGGACTTAGCAACAACTCTTCATCCCGACATTACCCCGTCACTTTCTGGAAGCGTATTCTCTCGCTAACGATGTTGTCAGCTAGCTAGCATGTTAGCGGGTTAGCTCGCTAGCCAACGCAGGCGACCTGACAAACGTTCCGACAGCGAGCAGCTCGGAGCACAATCCGTGTGCACCGCAAAACGGAACCGCGGACAAACCCAGCTGCTATCTCTGCACTAACTTGTCTCCAGTAAGATCTACAGGTCTGGCATCTGCGGCAAGGATAGCTCGCCAGTGTTTTTGTTTCCTCCCTCACTTTCGTCCCGTAGTCTCGGCCATCTTGTCAGTGATGTGACGCCTGGCTGGGCGGATCCGGATCCGGATCAGCGGCTACATCCTGACGGCCAGCCCACCTACCCAGGTGCTGGTGCCAGGTGGAGAGGTGCAGGTCTGGCAAACTAAATCTAGGGATAGGTAGATGGATGGATGGATGGATGGATGGATGGATGGATGGATGGATAGATAGATAGATAGATAGATAGATAGATAGATAGATAGATAGATAGATAGATAGATAGATAGATAGATAGAGGGATGGATAGATGGATGGATGGATGGATGATAGATGGTAGATGGATAGATAGATGATAGATAGATGAGTAGATGGATGGATAGATGGATAGATGATAGATTGATAGATGGATGGATGGATGGATGGATAGATACTTTATTAATCTTGAGGGAAATTCAAGTGTTCAGCAGCTTACATATAACAGAAATAACAAGACAGGTGGGTTAGTAACATTAGCATTAACGGTGAAAAGTGACACCGACAGAGCAGCAGTACATGCAAGCAATGCCAACATCAGTTCTGAGGATAGATAGATAGATAGATAGATAGATAGATAGATAGATAGATAGATAGATAGATAGATAGATAGATACTTTATTAATCCTGAGAGAAATTCAAGTGTTCAGCAGTTTACATATAGCAACAGAAATAACAAGAAAAAGACAGGCAAGTTATTAACATGAACATTAAAGGTTAATATATACTTTGAAAAATGTGCTGCACAATACTATTAAAAACACTCACTTCTACTTTGAAAATCTATAGAAATATTAAATGTATTAAGGTCAGTATACAGTATTTACACATTTAAAGTGATTTAAAGTGACTTTGACAAGTAGTAAGACAACAGTTGTGTAAAACTACATAAAGTACACAGACATATTTAAGTTTACAAAAGATTTACATAAAGATCCATATTGTTAAACCACATAATCCTGCCTGAGAGGATGTCAGTCTTTCACTGTAATCTGCTGGAATTGTCCCCTAAAGTCTAATAATTAATTAATAAACCTTTCAGTCAACTTTACATAAACACCACCATGTTTGCATTGGATGTTGCATTGGAAAACCTGCCCTACATTTTTCATCATTAAATTATACATTATTTTATTTCATGATAATTCTACTGCCTTATATTGCATAGCCCTGGAGTGACATGACACAATTGCATGATGAGACATCAGATTGTGCAGGTTTGTCTTGCTGTTTACAGATTGGACTGTTCCGGAGTGCCACCAGAGGGGGGCGCTCCAGCATAAAGCTCAGCATCCTTGTGTAATCTGGAGGCTGATGCCGGCGCATCGCGTGCTGCGGCGACAAATAACGGTGGGATGGAGCACTTCTACACATTTAATGTAACATCATGCAGTATTTATTTAAAGCGAGAACATTACAGTGATCACGGTGGTGGTTGCTTCTTCTCCAACAAAGGGGCAACGCATGGCGCACGACATGATTGAGAAAAATCCACATGGGTAACCTAGACACTGCAACATGGCTGTGCAGATGATGTGTTTAAATTCAACGAGATTTGTTTTCATTTGAATCCTATAATATAGACAAACAGAATGAAAGATGCACTTTCCACTTGAGGATCTACACTCGTTAGAATCAAATATGCCTGCCTGTATTGTTATAAATCTATATTTTCATGAGTGATTGAACATTTCTGTGTAAAAGTGTGCGTACTGACTCACTTGTGCGCCTCATCATCCAGGGCTGAACGCGTGTAATGGGAAGCACTACCTCCCTCCTTCATGCGTAAATTATGTAGGGCAGGACGGGAATGCTTTGCTACCTCCATTTCAGAAAACCCGGCCAGTAATTGTTGAGGAAGGTGGAGGGGGTGAGGGAGAAAACAAGAAGAAAAAGAAGAGAGGAATCAAATCAAACAAAAGAGCGACCCTCGTTGTCAGCCCAGTGTCATTTAGAGGCGGAGGAAGCACATCACGACTGTCCTATTGTGAAGCCAAGGAGGAGAAAAGATGGACATTACGGATCAAGGAGCTCAAATGGAGCCGCTCTTGCCAACGGTAAGCCCAAAGAGACGCGTTTCTGTTCAGTTTGGACATAGACTAGTTTATAATGTCAGACTAGACCTGAACGAGCTGCTGGTCTGCGGTTTATTTCTCATTTGATTGAAGCAGTTATGACAGATTCGTGTTTCTGATTGACCAATATTTTGACCGGCTATGTGTCGCCTGGCCATCATGGCAAATATGGATATTGCGCACCATAAATGGGGCATCAATTCTCCTTCACATTTGGGCAAACGATGTCTCCCTAACAGAATCCATGATCACACTACAGCCATCACACAGAATGCATTTGTGCACAGGTAGATTGATTTTCCCCCTGTTGTCTGCATAGTATATATATGGTTTAGCAGTGGTGGTTTTTACTCCATATGGAACTTGGTGTCAAGCTGTTGCTTTAAGTACTGCGGGTCCAAGATGTTCCACTGAGATGAGAGCCACCAACATTCACTCTGTGTGTTTTTGTCACATCCTAACAGAAATTCATGATAAAGTAATCCACATGTTTACACAGTAGTCCTGTCCTCAACCTGCAGCTCAAGCATCCAAAACATGTGGTTTATTTAACTGATGTGTTGGTGGAGTACAACAGCTGGTCAGAAGGTGTCCACTCAGGTCCTCTGGTCCCACTGGCAGAGTTTCAAACGTAACACGTCTAGCCTACTTCTGCGGTCAGCCTCCCCTCATTAGCATTCAGGTGAGACTGTGTGTAGAAGAGCAAAAAAAAAAACAAACTGTCCGCTGCCTTGGATGTGATGTACAGTACAGTCAGTGCTGGAGCAGAGGGATGAAATCTATTGCTGCGTGCCAAGGCAGATCAATACTCTTTGTTCTATTTGTGGATGCGTTACATGAGGACTTTTCGTTTTTTCAGAGGTTACAGCGGCGTGCAGTGAAGCCAGATTGTGGTGTGAGATGGCTGTTCTGTTTCCCCTGCAGTCTCAATGCAGTGTGGTTCTTCCCTGTCACTGTAACTCATTGCTGCTTCCCCTTGTCCCTCCTCCTACGCAGCAAGCGTTGTCATGGTTTCGCCAGGATGTGTATGAGTACGTGAGGTGTTAGCATGGCGAGAGTGTCAGGGATTCCTCGGTGCACAACATGGCTAGAATAAGGCATCGTATGGTTCCCTGTTTTCTGCCAGGCTACCAAGTTCCCAAGGTCAAGCACGAGAGTACGTTTAATTACTGCAGGAAGGACTGTATGTGAATGCATCAGTTGGGTTGACTCCATGCTGGGGAATCTCTTAACAGATCATTTGGCGTGACAGTAATGTACTCACATGCCTTGCTTTTGTCTTGTTGAGTGATTTCTTCTTGTTGTTTGACTTGCAGGAACAAGGTTCCCAGGAAAGTAAAGATGTGGTGAGTACATTTATCTTGCTCTTTTTCTGGCCTGCTGGTGTCATATCAGTGGAACGATAACTCATTAGAATGCACTTGGTAAAAACCTGTTAAAATGCCACCTGTTTAAGGGACAGCAAAAAAAAAAAAATCAGTCAGGAAGTATCAAGAAAGGCAAGTGCTGTGACTGTCTTTACATAAAAGAGTTGTAGAGGACAATATATTCAGTCAAATAATGTTTACAGTAATGCAATTCTGATGTATTTTTACTTTATACTTCTAATTAAACACATTTATATTCAATTCAATTATATTTATTGCAAAAAATGCTAAAATAGAATGAATACAAAATAATTCTATGTACAGTGTAGCTCCATTCACACATCAGACAGTTTTAAAAGTACAATAGGAGTTGAATACAGATTTTTAGATATACACTACCATTCAAAAGTTTGGGGTCACCCAGGCTATTTCATGTTTTCCACACTTTTATCCATGTGCTAACATAAGTGCGCAAGGGTTTTGTAATCATCAATGAGCCTTTCAACACCATTAGCTAACACAATGTAGCATTAGAACACAGGAGTGATGGTTGAGGTGTTACTTAGATGCTGACAGATAGTAAAACAACCTAGAGGTGGTTCATGTTTGGTTAGCTAACCAGATCCATGCATGGCTGGTTTCCTTGTAGCTACGGGCCTTAAAATTCACTCAGGAACCAAGTGAGACCAGGACTTCATTCAAAAAAAATATTTCTTTTGTTATTGTCACTGCCTGTGTCTTCCTGTTTTTCATTTGCCATTACTATTGGGTGTAAGTTGTCGGGTTTGTGGTCAAAAGTGGTGTTCCATGGAAGAAAATTGAAACAGTTTATCTCTAGAGTTTACCTTAGGTCTCTCTGGTCTGTCAGAACAGCATGAATATTTTATTGCACAGTTTAAGTACAGTTGACCTGTGGAGTTATGTTTACATTCATTGCTTCTTGTATTTTTAATAATCTCATCAACTGAAAATCCATATCTTTTTACCTTGTTTTCATACCTACACTACCGTTCAAACATTTGGCATCACCCAGGCAATTTCATGTTCTCCATGACATCTCCCACTTCTATCCATGTGCTAACATAACTGCACAAGGGTTTTCTAATCATCAATGAGCCTTTCAACACCATTAGCTAACACAATGTAGCATTAGAACACAGGAGTGATGGTTGCTGGAAATGTTCCTCTGTACCCCTATGGAGATATTCCATGAAACATTTCCAGCTACAATAGTCATTTACCACATTACAATGTCTACACCAGGGGTGTCAAACTCATTTTAGTTCAGGTTCCACATTCAGCCCAATTTGATCTCCAGTGGGCCGGACCAGTAAAATCACAGCATAATAACCTATAAATAACCACAACTCGAAATTTTAATCGCAGGTATCTAGAACTGAACAATATAGTATTTTACTTTATGATCAAAACAATAAAAGTCAGACAAAAATAGACAACAAAAATCTCAGCCAAAAACAAGACAAAGTATTACAAAAATGAGACACAAAACAACAAAAACAAAAAAGAAAAAATATGAGACAAACGGCGCGAAACACATCCAAAACGAGATAAAAAATTAGACAACAAATTTACAAAGCGACAAAAAAAATGAACAAACAACATTAGCAAGCCCAAAAACCCCCCACAAAATGACGAAAATGAGACACAAAATGACAAAAGCGAGAAAAAAAATGACAAAAATATAGACTAACAACACAAGCGAGACAAAAAACCCCACAAAAACAACACACAAAACAATGAAAAAGCGAAATACAAAATTACAAATATAAGACAAAAAGCACAAGCGAGACAAGGAAACACAAAATGACTAAAACCAGAAACAAAATGACAAAAACATCAGACAAACAACAAAAGTCAGACAAAAAACAAAAACAAGACAAAATTTTACAAAAATGAGACAGAATGACAAAAGCACAATGAGCAATTTAGTATTTTACTTTATGATCAAAACAACTTGTCATAGTCTAGAAATGATTTTAAATTTATAGTTTTACTAATTTCCAATCTGCAGTTAATGTCTTCTCTGGAATTTTTACACTTTGAGGGCCGGATTGGACCCTCTGGAGGACCGCTTTTGGCCCATGGGCCGCATGTTTGACACCCCTGGTCTGACTGTATTTCTGATTCATTTAATGTTATCTTCATTGAAAAAAGCTGCTGTTCTTTGAAAAATAGGACATTTTTAGGTCACCCCAAACTTTTGAACAGTAGTGTATATAAAGATATTCTAATGAGGACTAATACTTTACTTTGAAAACGTGATAAACTCACAGAATATGTTGTTGTAGTGGCTTTAATATCATATATATGATTGATAAATAGGATTTAAAGGCTTTGTCCAGCAATAAAAATGTAACTAGAAGTAAATAAGAAAATGATTAGACAGATTTCCGGATTGTTCTGATGGTGACGAAGTACGATCACGTTTAACTGCTAATCCACATTTTCAATAATCTGTAATCTACAGTAATATTGCTCAACTGCGTGTGGTTTATGTCTTTAATTAGACAGCTTGCTCAGGAGATGTGGAGCATTTTTAGATGACAATAGTCACACGTCACGATGCATCTGGCGTCCGCAACATGGTGACATAAATAAATCATGGTAGATAATGGGAATTAAGTGGAGTTAAGGCTGTCAGCATCTGAAATGGCTTTGAAGAGCGTGCAGGGCATGAGTGTAAGCAGAAAACCAAGCCAGCCACGGAGAAGACTTTTGATGCGTGCATGTCATCTGTTCTGACAGAATATTGCTTATGCAACTGTGGGCTGAGAGCCAGACTGAGGACAAGACTGAGCACAAAGTGTCTGCCTCTGGCTAAACTGCTAATCCTCCACTTATCTTTCTTTACCCCTTAGGATTTCTATATTAGAAAGTATCTTGAATAGGCAGTTATATTTGTCCCTTTTGTTGCTTCTTAATAGTTAAGGTCACTCAAATACTAGTCTGACTCACTGGATGTCGGTTTGCTGGTAAAAGGTTCCCAATGGCTGCAGTGAAAATTAAACCGAACCTGAAGGTTTTGCTGAAGATTTTGATCGTTAGGACATTTTATCATTATTTTGAGGAAACACCAAAGCTGTGTACCAACAACACTGTGATTGGGTTAAAGAAATCCAAACCAGCTAGAGCGTTTTTATCCCACTATAGCAGAATGATTGTGTGGTTGTAACTGCTCCGGTCTGATATAATGAAGCATCACACAGATATCTTTTTACATTTGTTTTTTCCTCAGTCAGCCGACGTCGTAAAAACTATGAAAATAGGAACATACAGACATTTCAAAAATACACATTCTCACAAAAAATACACTACCGTTCAAAAGTATGGGGTCACTTAGAAATGTCCTTGTTTTTGAAAGAAAAGCATTTTTTTTTTCAATGAAGTTAACATTAAATTAACCAGAAATCCAGTCTACACATTGTTAATGTGGTAAATGACTATTCTGGCTGGAAACGGCTGATCACTTTCCATCAACAAGTCGAACAAACATCAAGTTACGGTTACATCTGAGCAAGGGTTACGACACTGCAGCAGGGGAAATGGAGAAAAGTAGGAAGTCTTTGTATTTAAGAGGCTTTTGGGCCTTTTTGCCACATTATTGACAAATAATAACCAAAAAACAAACAAAAACAATGATCAATCTGGCGGGGGAAAAAAATTCTCAATGACACTGTAAACCTGGACAAATGTGTTTAAAACCTCCATGAAATGGTTTTCTAAATGGTCCTTCGTGTTTATTCAAAAACGTTTTCATAAACAGTGCATGTTTTTACCAAAGTGAGTAAACATGGGTCAATTACACTACCGTTCCAAAGGTTGGTGTCACTTAGAAATGTCCTTATTTTTGAAAGAAAATCAATTTTTGTTCAATGAAGATGACATTAAATTAATCAGAAATCCAGTCTAGACATCGTTAATGTGGTAAATGACTATTGTAGCTGGAAATGTTTCATGGAATATCTCCATAGGGGTACAGAGGAACATTTCCAGCAACCATCACTCCTGTGTTCTAATGCTACATTGTGTTAGCTAATGCTGTTGAAAGGCTCATTGTCATGAAATTGTCTGGGTGACCCCAGATTTTTGAATGGTAGTGTACCTCTAATTAGATGGATTTATTGTTTCCTTGTCTGAAAAAAATCCAGAAATTCTGCAAAAAAATTCCCCAAATTTCTGAAAATTTGCAAAACCCTCAGTAAGAAAATTTCAATAATTCCTTAAAAGTTTCCCTTAAAAGTTTTATTAAAAAAAAAAAAAAAAATCCCCCAAATTTGGCAAGAAAATTCTTGTAAATATTTTCAAAAAATGAGTAAAAATCTTCCAGAAAATATCCTAAAAATATCTGAAGTGATTACATGTATATCAGTAAAAGTTCTAATAATTTCTTTAAGAACATTCACAAAAAAATATTTTTTTTTCCACATTTTCAAACTTTAAAACGGGTTAATTTTGACCTGCAGGACGACATGAGGGTTAAGTCACGCATTTCGGTATCTGTACATAACGTACACATGCATAACACACGCCTGTGCTCAGCGCAAGGTCATTTTGTTTGTGGGTACATCTATATTAAACAGACACATTCTATAGTGCTGTGCTATCTGCCACAAATTTTTTCAAGATTTCAGCTGGTGAAAATTTTACAACTGAGTCTGTGTTGCCTGTGAGTTAAGTGTTAAAGCATGAAGCACTATTAACATTTCAGTTGTCACTCTGCGATTTCACAGGAGCCACGAGTGATTAAACCTTTGACTAGTTTGACATGACACAGTATTAGTCAGGAGACAGTATTTCTGTGTACATGGTGGAATTTATTGTCTACTGAAGGTTCCAGAGTGGCTTTACAGAAAGTTCTCTTTGTTGGTCTCTAACATTATCAACTTGAATAGAACCAAAGTGGACCTGGTTTGGGTTCTGACTGGGACTTGACTGGTGTGGTCCTAATTAGGACCCTGACATAACAGCAGGCTCTCTGCCAGGCTGTCCAGTTAGGGCTGGAGAAGATCAGTGAGAACAGACGGAGGAAGTGTGCTGGAGCTGCCCGGGCTTGTTCTTTTGAGCATGGTGTTCTTGGATCAGTGTGAAATCTCTGTTCGACTTGATGATCCAACCGGGCAAAACTGGCAGGCAGGCAGGAAGCCTCCCTACCACAGCTAGGAGCCTAGACCGGCTGTGCTCCTTTCCACAGTTAATTATAGCAGTATCAGTGGAGAGGAGGGTGAAGGGGGCATGGAGGTAGGTAGAGCTGGGGAGGGAATGTGAAAGACAGATGGTTAGATGAGGAGAGAGAGGCTTAAAGAAAATTATATTGGGTACTGTTAAGTGTAATTTGACTGTCTGATCTTCACCCTTGAATCCTGCAACAATGAGCGCCATCTTTGCTAATAAAATTCTCAGATATATCAGATCACACGAGCCACACAGACAGCGTTGTTGTAATTTGACAGTCGTCTCAGGCAGCGCAGCAGAAATATCTGCTAGTTCCTCCGGATCTGTTTCTAGCACACCATGTCTTGATCACAGTTTCGCTGACAATGCACTACAGCCAGAGAGCAGCTTCTTTGCCTCAGGTAGGCTCTGCAGACACACACACACTCCGACACATGCACTTATCCATGCATATACTGTATACTGTAAGGCTGCATGGCCACCACCCTGCTCACTGCTTCCTCTGCTTGTGATGAGTGGTGACCTGTGGTTGCACAAGTAGCTGTGAGGTGTTCCAGACCCTCATTCAGGACAGTGTTGTTCGACCTAAGACTTCTCTTAGGTAACAGAGCCTTAAAGCTCGGAGGCTCAGCACAGCAGAACTGTGCACGGCACAGCATCGGTGATGTCAGAGCACTAATCTCTCTGGGGGGATTGGCGGATGGATGCTTGTCAGAAACATTTGATGCTACCCTGGATGAAAGCCGTTGGAGGCAGAGGGAGAGGCAGAGCTGGAGCTGTGCTGAGCTCCCTGCTTTTGTTTTTCTGTTGTGTTCATGGAGCTTTTTGGAGTAAGGATGCTGCCGTATTCCAACATGGGAAGAGTGGCTGACGAGAGTGGCTGAGGAGGGAAGAGGAGAGGAAAGGGTTTGACTGAGAGGCACAATCAGAAAAGCTGACTCTGTCTTTCCCTGCTTTTCTCTCTGGCTCTTCCTTCAACAATCACAAACACTCGGAGCAGAGTGGGGCTCAGGCCCTGATCCTTAGCCTCTTGTTTTACTACTGCCGCAAGCACAAGGGGAGTTAGCGGGCATCCTGCCCCAGCCTTACAGGAGGCACACCATGCTCTCAGTGGATCTCAATAAAGGATTTAATTATCAGGTAGGTGGAAGTATTAGAGGGTCAGAATTATTCTTGTAGTACAGAGACATCATTGAGTTTAGTTGATTTTTTTATCGTACAAATCATGCAAGCATTTCTAGTCAGGTTTCAGAGTGAGGGCTGCTCTACTGCTGTAGCATTAAAGCTAAACAGTGCTTTGATGAGCAACAGCTTGAGGAAGGTTGCTGTTCTACTAGCATGATGTTAATGCATGTATAGTTAATAGGCTGTGGGAAGCTCCTGTACTGCAGAGGAGCCCAGTTGTGCTGCTCTGCATGCGAAGGTCCCAAGGAGGTTGGCTGACAGATGGGACTGTCAGTGTGGGGCAAGAGAGGAGCTTATACCAGCTGTACTGACCCTGGTGATCTCTAAGGGAGAAACTGGTGAATGAAAGCCTGGATTTGTTTCATTTTGAGCACTTTGTCACGTGTTTATAATTGTTTTGATCTATTTTGTGCTTTTAGGACATTCTGAAACCTTTCCTATCTGCTAATTTAAATCAGAGTAGCTTTTAAATATCTCTGCATCACCTGCTGATTTGAAAAACAATGTTTACACTTCTTATCTTTTTCAGTCCGAGACAAGTAGTGTTTTAGAAATGTTTGAAGTGTACTCAGCACATTCCTCCCTGTGACGCTGCTGATGCTGAGCCTGCTGCCATTGCCACGGTAACCATGGCCATCTGTAGGGATGAAAACCATGACAACAGAGGCTGTTGGCCAGTCACAGGGCTTGTACAGCCACCGATAATCCATCTCCCCTCTTAGCTAGCTACAAGCTATAGAATCACTCTGGCTTGTAACACATGTAGAAAGCCCACTAAAGCAGATTGAAAGTAAATAGATTTACATTAAGACAGAGTCTTATGGGTATTGCATGAGCCACCACGTGCCTGGCTATTTTCCAGGCTTACTGTGAAGATGGAATGCAACGAACTTCATCTGATCTGACTTTTAGCATGCACCTCCTGGTTTAGTTCTCAAAGTACAGTAATGTAAACATTCATCATCCCTGCTGTTGTGAGAGCCTCAGGAGAGATCCCTGAAGAAAGCAGAAATGAGGTCACATAATTGTTTCCCAGAAAGCGATGTGATAATGTAGACATATTCCTGGAAAGGGAGCATGTGAGAATCAATATGTGTGTGATTTATCCTTGCCAAGAAGATACAATATAAACTTAGAGACAAATCGGGTGAGGGCAACACATCCTGTCTGTTGTTTTAGAATTACAGTTACACCCTGAAAAGATAACATCATTGGATAGTTAATATGCCCGGCTAGTGTTGCATTTTTTTTTTCCATTACACCTTGTGTTTTCATTCCCAGGTGCTGGTACAATTTGAACTGTGTTAGGATATAAAGACCTCACTTTCATTTGTTAGCTAATGGTGTTGAAAGGCTCATTGATGATTAGAAAACCCTTGTGCAGTTATGTTAACACATGGATAAAAGTTTTCATGGAAGACATGGAATTGTCTGGGTGACCCCAAACTTTTGGACAGTACTGTATATTTAAAAATTTGTCGTACACACTTGACACACACTACCAGCCAGTAGCGTCTTGTGTATCATTAGCTTGTCAAAGCCTCAACAAAGGCTGTCGATGTCGAAATGTGACAGAAGAGGGGCGGCAATGAGGACGAAAATTGTGTTAAACACTAAAAAACATTTTTGACAACTAGATGACAAGTAGATTTATATAATAAAAGTTTTAGCTACTGCTATTCTTACTGGTACGATCTCAATGTTGACATCCTCCACTACATGCTTTAGGGTGGAGTGTTCTCCAATTTTTTTGTTGTAACAAATGGCACACCTCATCAGAAGTACACTGAACTTGTTTTATAATACATACAAACAGCATTACTCAGCAAACTCCATCCCCCGCTGACTGTCGCTGTTCATGCTATGACAACCCGAATTACAGTTCCACATTCGCTGACTGGGAGGGTGGTCTACACGTGACCGAATGCTGACTGTGCTGTCACTTTAAGAGTTTCAGTTCAGTGGCGTCCACCTTTAGCTCCACGATTACACAAAGGTCAGAGTCAGGAGGAAAGTGTTGAGTGCTGTAGAGGAGCTGTAGTTGTAAGACGTGGGGGAATCAGTCTGGATGTTTTTGGAGCAGGATGTTCAGAAAGCGTCCTGTCAGTTCAAGCAGGTCACTCTCACTGTTGGCCGAGTTTATTTATGGACTGTGTCACAGCAAATACACACAAACGCAAGATGTCGTGTACAAGATTAACCCTCCTGTTGTCTTCATTTACGGGCACCAAAAAATATTGTTTCCTTGTCTGAAAAAAATCCAAAAAATCAGCAAAAAAAATCCCCAAATTTCTGAAAATTTGTAAAACCTTCATGAAGAAAATTACAATAATTCCTTAAAAGTTTCCCTTAAAGGTTTTATTTTTAAAAAATCCCCCAAATTTGGCAAGAAAATTCTTGTAAATATTTTCAAAAAATTAGTAAAAGTCTTCCAAAAAAAATCCTAAAAATATCGAAAGTGATTCTCTTAAGAACATTCACAGAAAAATCAACCAAAATCCAGCGAAATTCATTGGATTTTGGTTGATTTTTCTGTGAATGTTCTTAAGAAACATTTTTAACATTTCTTTTTTTTCCGCCAAAAAATGTTCAAAGATTTCCCAAAAATGTTGAAAATGTGGACATCAGAAGTTTCACTGTGAAAATATATGTTTGGTTTTTTTTTCCACATTTTCAAACTTTAAAATGTGTAAATTTTGACCAGCAGGACAACACAAGGGTTAAGCTAAGCTAATGGTAGAGCGGGTGTTTTTGCCATCCCTTATCCTTATGTTGAAAACAATACAATGGATGCTCAGTAGCTCCAGCTGCTTTTTTTTCTGCTCACCAGTCGTTATCAGTTGTTTGTACAAAAGCATGTGAGATGGCACATGTAATACCGAGGACACGGCGGCTTTGTTATTCCTTTTGGGTCAATCACTTGGTCCTCAACAATGTCAGAAATCAAACTCATTAGGAAAAGTGGTCGGGACACAAACGGCACATGTAACAGGAGTGTGTGGTGTGAAATCAGTGGATGAAGGGGTTAAGGATGACCTCCTTTATGATTGTTGTATATAGAATCAGTCTCGGTGGCTTCTCATAGCTTTTAAAGCAGGTTAAATCAGTGTGGTAGGCTTCTGCTTTTCCTCATGCAGTTTAGTTAACACCAGCCATGGAAACTTGTATCTGTAGATCCACAGCTTCCAGGGACATCTGTTCTGCAGAGTGGATACTGCTATTATCAACAGTGAGGGATTTTAGTGTTCTGGCTGGAGATTTTCACAGGTCATTTTGCCGTATTGTGTTATGTGGATCGTTTTAGGCCAAGGTGTCCTCAATAAAAGTGTCACAAATGGCCTTATTCAGGCTGTTGCTAGGCACACACTGTATGCTAGTTGGTTGGTTTTTATACAGGTTGTGGTTAGCAACTAAATCCAATTTTTTTTCTGCACATAATAACAAGACAAAATACTAAGGTAGATTTGGTAGATTAAGCATCAACAGAGAAAGTTGAAAGTGACTCTAAAGCCCCTGAAAATCAATCAGACTCATACTATAAAGGACAGTGTTCTCTACAGATACAGTTCTTTTTTTCTCTGTGCTTTTCTTACTTGCTTCTAGTGGCAGCAGTCAATGTACCAGTCAGGTTTTGGATCAAAATCTGATGATAGACAAAAATGAAAAAAAAAATGAGAAAAAAATGAACAAAAACAAAACATATAAATAATGATAATATATGAACCCAAATATAGAAGAAAATGAGCATATATATATATATATATATATATATATATATATATATATATATATATATATATATATATATATATAATGTTAAAAAAATAAAATGGATGTTGTATTTCTGCAACAGTGGGTTGTACAGGGTTAAAATAATTAATTATTACACATTATCAAATTTGCTAACATTAGCTGCCACATGTTGCTGGTTGTACCACGCCAAGTAAGGCTGTATTTGCAAACTGATTTAGACACAGGAACGCTTTATCATTTATAAATAAAACTTTTTATTCGTCAGAAGAAGAATCTGATCTTTCTTTATTCAGAAATTTCTTTGTCTCACTATGTATTAACAAAACAAAAACTTAGATGTGCTTCTCCACCTGTGTGAAATCATAACTTACAGTTTCCAGGTACATTCTTGGTGTAGTGTATTTATCTACATCCTATAGCTATAGATAATCTACCTAGTTTTAGTGCAGGATATCGACTTTGAAGCCCTTCTGCACACATCTATAGCATGTACCAGATGAAGCCCAATGTCAAACCTCTCTCCTGAAGGTCATGATGCTTGGCTTACCATCACTGCATACATGCCTGCACTGTACACATACATGAACACACACATGCACAGCTAACACAGTGTGACATTAGAACATCCCCTTTTCCTCGGTCCGTGTCCAGGCCTGAAGCCTTTGCTCCTCTTCTGCTGTGTGTTGCTCATTCATCCACACTGCTACTCCCCTTCACATCACTGTTTACATTAGCCAGCCTGTACATGATGTGTGTCCCAGTGTGCTCAGTACAAGTACGCACCACTTCGTATGAATCTGTACAACTAGTAAGTGTGAATATATGTACACTGAGAAACAAATCAATAACCTGAGTAAAAACGCTTCACGGCGAAAAAATACAGACGCAATTTACATTCATGGTCCATAGGAGTGTGTCTGTTCAACATGCCTGGTCACATGCCTACCCCTCCTCCACCTCTCCCATCCCGACTCCCCTGGAGTCTTCGTCACGTGCTCCCTGCTCCCGTCCCCCCCAAAGCCTCCATCACCAGCCAACACACCAACCGAGAAACGGCTGATTTAATTCTCCGCAGCGTGCGTGGCCCTCTATCACTGATCCCATGGTCAGAGACAAGGTTTTATCCTGCCATAAAGGCTTGCAGATTAATCTCAACCCAGATTGGTGAGCCGGGATGCGATTCTCTGGGCTGGTCTGGGGTCAGCACTATGAGGCAGAGAAATCAGTACCTATAAATAGAAGCAGGGACCTGTAGGCAGGAGATTCTGGCTCATCTGTCATAGTGAGGAGGGTAAAGCTTTGTTTGGGACAGAGCAGAGAGGGACACAGCATCAGATAGATGAAGCGTTGTGACAAGGAAACAAGTAGAAGGCACAGAAATAAAGCAGTGAATTTATTTAAAGTCAAGGAAAGATGGAATTTTTTAATAATCAAAATGTTGTATCCATGATTCTTTGGACTGTTTATGTTATTTTTGTATGTAAGCACATCATACGTATTTTGTTCAGTTCAGTATGCTATATGTTTTTGTAGAATGTAATGCAGAAAAACCTATTCAGGATCATTTAGAAATGGTTTCATCACATAGTTCGGATTAGATAGATAATGGATATATACCGTACTTTCCGGACTATAAGCCGCTACTTTTTTCTCACGCTTTGAACCCTGCGGTTTATACAACGATGCGGCTAATGTATAGACTTTTACGGGCGAGCTTCATGCCGTCAATACATTTAACCTGGTCATAGTGGACCAACGAAACTGTTCAAACTAAATCAAACGCACTCACACTAAATTCTTCAGATCAGTCATTTTGCGCTTCATGCACAGACCCTCATCATGGAAAACACACGAAGAAATGCATAAGATGCAGCTTTTAAGTTAAAGGTAATCGATCTGCCTGTCAAAGAAGGAAATAGAGCTGCTGCACGTAAGCTTGGCATTAATGAATCCATGGTGAGACGGAGTCGGCAGCGTGAACTGACTCAGTGTGTTTTACTGTCATGTTACTGCCGTGTTACAGGCACTGTTTGGGGGGAAAAAAAGCATTTATTTAATTAAAAGTAAAAAAAAAAATCTTTGTGTAAATATCTCATGTTACAACATGGACACCTGCGGCTTATAGTCAGGTGCGGCTTGTATATGTACAAAACTTTTTTTTCTTTTTAAATTTAGTGGGTGCGGCTTATATTCAGGTGTGCTCTATAGTCCGGAAATTACGGTACACTACCGTTCAAAAGTTTGGGGTCACCCAGACAATTTCATGTTTTCTATGAAAACTCATACTTTTATCCATGTGCTAACATAACTGCACAAGGGTTTTCTAATCATCAATGAGCCTTTCAACAGCATTAGCTAACACAATGTAGCATTAGAACACAGGAGTGATGGTTGCTGGAAATGTTCCTCTGTACCCCTATGGAGATATTCCATGAAACATTTCCAGCTACAATAGTCATTTACCACATTAACAATGTGTAGAATGTATTTCTGATTCATTTAATGTCATCTTCATTGGAAAAAAACTGCTTTCCTTTCAAAAATCAGGACATTTCTAAATGACCACAAACTGTATTTTGAGCTGATATATGTTGATTGCAAACCCAAGGGTCCAATCAGAACTGTTCTTGCCTGAAGGCAGCTGCTATAAACAACTAAAAACACCACGAATAACAAGCCAGTGTTTCTACTGAATATTAAAAAGCACAATAAGAGCATTCCCTTTTTTACTCTGCAAGGTCAGAGCTATTTATAGCAGGGAATAACCAGAAAAGTGCAACGCTGCATCCATTAACACCAGTCCTTGTTTCTTCCACTTTAGTTGCTCCAATTCCCGAGAACTTTGTCTTGCCAGAGGTGTGGGTGGCAGAGCATTTGCATGATTTCAGGCTTATGTACAATGAAGCATTCTTGTTAAAACCATGACTCAAAAACGGTGTAATCTGGCTCTCAGAAGATGAGTGTGACTTTTTCCAAATTGCGATTGGCTCCCCTTTGTTGCCATGGTGACAGTCGCTGGAAGTTAGCCTTATAATGCCGAGTTGTTTTTTTATTTTTTTGTGTGTGAGTGTGTGTGTATGTATTTCAGGACACGGCCTCCCACTAGGCAGAAAGAAGGGGTGGGGGGTGTTTAGCGTGCTCTTATGTAACAACTTGAAGCATTTAGGGGAAAATGCTGATGTTGCCTCAGTAAGGACAGTCCGTCTTACTGTCATGATGGAAACAGTGTAGTCAGAAATGTGTAAATCCATTAATCATGATCAAGTGCTGTGTCATGTCTCAGAGAGCTATAAATCTGTATAAAACCATGATGTGTGTTTTACATGACTTCTTGTCTGCTCGTGTCTCCTGCAGAGAACTGATGAGGAAGCAGTGGTGGACCGTGGGGGCACACGCTCCATGCTCAACACTAACTTTGAGAAGGAAGAGCTAGAAGGTAAGCGATACTCAACCTTTACTTGATGCACCACAGGACAAAATATCCGAATGTTATCCCAAATGCGAGCTATGTGGCTCATTAGCGTCTTTCATTTTCACTTGCACGTCTTCTAAATGCCCAGCTGAATAAATATGTAGCATCTTTAGGGTTAAACCTCCTCTAAAGAAACACAAAAATCAAATGCAAACATACCAAAAACACTTAAGAGCTGATGTATTTTGTATTTGTGGCACGCCAACAGTAGTTTGACAACAGAAAATGTGTCTAACGAAGCAGATTTACAGACAGCGGAGCTTCCTGACGCTATAAAACCTGTCTGTCCACCTGTCTAAATCATTACAGATGGATATTAGGTTTTGATCTGAAGTATCAAAGAGCAAAGGCTCTATTCTCTACACATCTGTTTGCATCAGCATTTCAGAAATGATTAAAGAGACAGAGATGCCCATTTCTGAAACAAACAGCATCCTGTACAGACAAGAAAGGTGTTCAAAGGTGAACAGAAAAGTACACAGAAAAATATAAAGAATAGGAGAAATATACTGATAAGTAGCTGACATGTTATTCTCACTATTACCAACAAAAGGAGTTTCTGGGTTTAGCCCTAGTTTTATGATATGGCTAAAAATATAATAGAATTCAAAAGACCAAATAGCACGATATGGTAATTTTAGTAAAAAGCAACAGATGTGTTAACAGTGATAAGACCAGCGTGACAGAAAACCCAAAACAAATGTGTCATTATCAGGTTGTCTGTAATGCTGGACTGGATAAGTGGAAAAATGCACCGGACCAGAGAAGACTGGGTACAATTAAATAAGTTGCTGTACCTTTTCAGAGAATAACTCCAGGAGCACACTTAGAATTCATCAAATGTCAAAAATAAAATGTTGCACCCAGAGAAGATATAACTAAAGGACATATAAAAATAAATACACGTTTAGACGGAACATGTTACACTTCCGTCCTACATCAGACTCAGATAATAGAAACCATTCAAAAGCTACGCTGTAACTGAAGTAGAATTGCTTTTATGTGAGGTTTACTTTTAGCTTTACTTAATTTTAGTGTTTTATTCTGTATTATGTTCTGTTCTCTCGTTCTCTCTTGTTTTATTTTACTTTTAGCTGCCTGTTTCCTCCATTTTTTAACTCTCTGACTTTCTGACTTTTAATTTCTAACTTTAACCCTCAATCTTATTCTTTAATTTTTAAAACTGCCTAGTTCCTTTGTTTGTTATGATTCCTAATCTAGCTAATTATTCATTGCATTTATTGTCATTTTTACTATTTATTTTAATTGACTGCTCTGACTTGTCTCCTATATCTTGTTTGATTGTTGGTGTTGCATGTTTTAACTGTCTAAGCTCTTTGTGAACACTGTTCTTAAGGGTGCTATATAAATATAATTATTTTTATTATAAAAGACACATCATCACTGGAATAAGCAGTCAACACCATGACTCATGACAGTCTCAAAAACACAAATTGATCGCAACAAACCTAAGTAATCCATCTTGTTGGCTTGCAGGGTGGCATTTTCTGTATCATTATTCTGCTGAAATACATTTGCATTAGGGTAATTTTTTTATCACTTTCCACAGAGTTAGCTCTAATGATCTCTGGATTTTGTTTAGTTTAACTTCACCCCTACAGGTAGTAGAGATTGTTGCCCAGCTATGACAGTTAATTTAAGAACACCAGATATACTGTTGCATCAGAACTCGAGCTGGTTGTGTGAAAAAAATGCACAACCCCCCAAAGCCAATCAGAATCGCTGTACTTAGTGGCGAAGCAGAGTTACGCATACATGACCACACACTCAGAAACCACGAAAACTCTGCGTGTCACACATCGCCGCGTAGATTCAGTGACTGAGTGAAATGCACTGAGACGTGACAACAGAAAAAAAAAAAGAGAAAAGACCTCCTATGACATCAGCAGTAGTTGAGGCCTGGAGGAGGAGAGCTATTTTTGTAAAGTCCTCCACTTGTGAGTCTTGATTTATGAACTTTAAAGCTCTCCTGCCCTCTCCTTATGTTTTTTTTTTCTGCTATCTTATTGTCCCTGTCTGCTGAATTGTGCCTTATGTTGTGAAATTTGCTGCATATGCACAGACAGTTCCTCCTCTTTCCTCTGCCTCTGGCATACATAATTTACTCAATGCTACGAGCATTTAGTTCTGGGTGAATACATACACCGTGGTACATGCTCAGACAGAAGTGATATTCTCCAAGCTACAAATACAGTCTTGAACAGAAATTTACACACACTTATAAATAATGTGCATTTAATGGCAGAGGTGAGTTTCCAATGATTCCTACAGCTCTAAATTACTTCAGTGGAATGATTGAAACATGCCTTTGTGCCAGACTTTCACCTTCTGATGAGAGACAGTTGGTCAGATTGGCCAAGAGTCAACAAAGAATCGCCAAAAAGCAGATCTGCAATGAATTAGAAGCTGCTTGTCCTCAGTCACATGTGCTTTACAGCAACTTACGGTCCTTCAGAAGTGTCACCCTAAGGCTTGACTGAAGCCTTATGAAGACAGAACGGTATTGGATGCAGTTGGGTGTTCCAACAAGACAACGACCCAAATCTCACCTCAAATATTCTAAGGAAATGGTCAAATTTGCTTGAATTAAAGTTTTAAGACTGGCCTCCTCAAAGTCCTGACTTAAACCCCATTAAAAATCTATGGACTGTGCTGAAGAAACAAGTCCGTGTCTGAAAGCCAACAAATTGAGTTGAATTGCACCAATTCCGTTAAGAGGAACTGTGAAAGATACAAACAGAAACTTACCTGTAGTCTGCGGATGGCTGCCAAACATTTAACCAAATATTAGCACTGCTGTTTGTATATTTTTGACCCAGCAGATTTTATCATATTTCCAGAGAATCATTCATCATAGAAAATTAAGATTTATAGGATTCCTTGGAAACTCAGGACTGCCGTGTTATGCGTGGTCTTCACAAGTGTCTGTAAACTTTTGTTCACAGCTGTATATTTTGACCTCTAGTGAGTTTTCTTGCTGCGTTCCCTGACACCCCTCTTGGTGGAGAGTATTCTGAACATCTCTCCTGAACTCCTGTGATGTTCGCTGTGCTCTGAGGTGATTCATGGTATGTCTGTTCATTGCTTAAATCTTATTAGTGTGCTATGATGAGATTAGTGTTGTATGCAAGTAAGTGAAAACAATTTAAAGCGATCGCTTGCGATATTCTCCTCAGCATTTCAGAGAATGTACACATATTTCTCACTGCAACTCAGAAATCAAACAAGCTTTTTGTCAACAATGAACCATTATTCTCAAGAAATATATTATTGTCTTGGTTACAATGAGCTCTGTCTTTAAATTGGATTATTTTTGACTGATTATCAGTTCTGTTGTCTTCTTAGAAGAATTAATGGTGAATAAAATAAGCTAAATGACTTATTTAACTGGGCTGCACAGTGGTGTAGTGGTTAGCACTTTTGCCTTGCAGCGAGAAGATCCCTGGTTCGCGTCCCGGCTTTCCCAGGATCTTTCTGCATGGAGTTTGCATGTTCTCCCTGGGCATGCGTGGGTTTTCTCCGGGTACTCCGGCTTCCTCCCACAGTCCAAAAATATGCTGAGGTTAATTGATCATTCTAAATTGCCCGTAGGTGTGAATGTGAGAGTGATTGTTTGTCTCTGTATGTAACCCTGTGACAGACTGGTGACCTGTCTAGGGTGTCCCCTGCCTTCACCTGAGTCAGCTGGGATAGACTCCAGCCCCCCCATGACCCTAGTGAGGATTAAGTGGTGTACAGATGATGGATGGATGGATGGACTTATTTAACTGCAGACAAGCTGCTTTTAGCTGTGCCAACACATTAGGGCAGCTTGGTTGTTGCCTGAGAAACGAAAGAAAAACCTCACAAACACTTAGTCCATCTTGTAAAGCTTAAATGCCGAGTTCACGGTAATGACATTTTGATCAACTCAGAGCTTGTGTCGTTTGGATGTAGTTGTCTTTGAGTGAATGAATCAAACTGTAAAAGTGGAAATGGCTCCACTGATTAAATCATAGTTTGTTTGTTTTTTAAAGCCAGTTGTTGTGTGTTAAGTACTGATTGTATGTCCTGTAGTTTAGGTGCTAATATAAAAGCTGTGACATATATTCTTAACAATGATTGTTTTGCAATGTTTCATGGAGCGTTTTCCAAACAAATAGAGGATGAAACAGACAACTCTCCCGACTCCTGAGCATCAGATTGCCGTAGATCCATTCGGTGTCACTTTATGCTGGACTCTGTGGCGCCTCATATGGTGCAGATAAAGAGAACAGAGTGTCCAGTAGTCTTGTCTGCGTCCGACCATTGGCTGGCGGGAAGGAAGAAGCACACAGGCTGCTCAACCGCAATAAAAAAGGATAAAGTCAGCTTTGATTATCTTCACACTGACCCTGTGAGTGCACGCATACTGACGTCAGAAAAAGGCCTTTGTGCTCACTTTGTACAAGATCCTTTCAGAATCCCGCTTTCATTATCTGCTCCGTATCGATTTAAAATGAAAATGACTCCAGTTATAGAGAGTAATCTGATTTAAAAATCGATTTCAGTGTCCTCAAAGAGGACAGTAAGTCTTCATTAAAGTATGAGCACAGCAGGACCCTAATGTAGAATAATAACAATCATGATAATACTTTACTTATAGAGCACTTTTTAAAACAAAGTTACTAAGTGATTTACATGGTTGAATCAGAAGTACAGCATTTCAGGACTGGTTACAATGAAGCCAAACACAAAAAAACAATACAAAATTAAAATAAAATTTAAAGTGAAACCCCTTATAATAAAAACAAATACTAAAGCAAAAGAGAGAAAACATGCCGGTAATAAAACTGTATGCTAGAATTAATAAAAGGCTTGGTATTCAGGTGTGACCTAAAAGATGTTACGGATTCTGTAAGCTTCAAAATGAAGATTAGAGTTTGTTCAGTGATGCTTTTCGGGTTCCTCTCTGACTGACTACATGGTATTTACTGCTCGATATTGCTGGATGTTTTTATTTTTCATTTCCAAACAAGTTAAGTCCCATGATACCTTGCACAAATTAAGGTCATTCCAATATACACAGATAAGGCAATAACATTGATTATCCTCATATAAAACAATGTTGTTCTAATAAGTACCGTCCACCTAAACATGCTCCAGACTAAGCACACAAGCTGATGGCAATGGCACTTAAAGAAGGCAGTAGAGTTCCTCAGCACCACTAAAACTTCTCAGGAACAGCTTGAGGAACAAAACAAATAGCCCAAGATATTGATTCAGCCTCCCAATCCGATCTGGTTAAGCATCTGCAGGATCTTTGCAACCCACAGGACCCATTAGATTGGACAACCCTAGAGATCCACACCCCAGTGGGCTGTCGCACCACAAAAGGGACCAACCTAAAACTAAGCAGGTAGTTAAAAATAAAAAGAAGAAGAAGAAGAAAAAACCACAAAGGCAGCGGTCCGCAACCTCCGGGCCATACAGAAAGAACAAAAAAACTTTTATTTTTTATTTTATTTCCGGTGGATTTTGCGGGTTTTATTTTGAAAAGTGACTACCGCGTCTTCCTGTCACTTCCGTCTGTGCTTGTTTCCGGTACTTGACGCTGTTGGTTTTATGCTGTTAAGTGACGCCGTCAATCTAACCCCTGGCAAAATTAGTAACAAAAATAATTTAGAAGCATATTATACTTCTATTTTTGGAGTTACACGATCGGTATTTTAATTTTAAGTTAACAGTACAGTATTTTTCGTAAAATTATTTGACAATCGTCCTTCAGTCAGCGAGACGTCACGGACACGATCCGGGAGAATCCGCCATCTTTGTTCTTGGCATCGTAACGTTAGACCAACGGAAACGCTTCTGTTTTTTTTTAAAAATGGAAAACGTCGTGGGTACATCAAACAGGATAATTTCGACTGTTGATTTTTATCATTTGTTTCATTTGTGGGACCAAATGAAGGTTTTTAAAGAGATTCGTGCTCAGATATGCTGGCGTTTTCTCGGTTGTCCGTCTCCACTGTGACCACTGACTGCTGTCCATGCTAAAAATTGAAAAGCTACTGAAATAATAACTGAAATAATTAACAGTAAATAATGAAACTCCATATGTAAATAATCTTTATGTACCTGAGGCAAGGATATTAAACTAGGAAGTATAATTCAGTTATCAAGGACAATTAAATTGTGTCAAATAAAACATGAACTGAAGATGGTATAGAACAGAAGTGTCAAACTCATTTTAGTTCATTTTAGTCAACATTCAGGCAGTTTGTTCTCAAATGGGCCGGACCAGTAAAATCAGAGCATAATAACCCATAAATAATGACAGCTTACCGATTTACCTTGTTGTTTCAGTGCAAAAAAAGTACAATTCTGAAAATATTCACATTTAATGAACTATTTTTTGGCAAAACATTATAAACAACCTAAAATTTCTTAAGAAAAATAATTTCAGTTTCAACAATATTATGCTCAGGTTATCATTTACACATTACAACTTAAAGATCACAGTTTATCTACGAAAAACAGTCAATCTCAGGTATCTGGAACTGAACAATATAATATTTTATGATGAAAAAAACTTGTCAAGATCTAGAGATTTACATTCATTTCCACATGTGTAGTAATCCTGACCACAACATCAGACAAACTAAAGTGGGAGCTATTAAGGAAGAAGGTTAATTTATCCCTCTGCCTAGTAAATTTAGACAATTTATACATAAATAAAAAATACATGGAAGTTGTGGCAGTACACTTTTATTTATGCCGCGGGCTGGTTTTGGCCCACGGGCCGTATGTTTGTCACTCAAAGTTTTTGACTCTTGAGCAGTTTAGACTGAAGGACGGACTAGAAGGTCTAATGTTGTCTCCTTCATGTTGCCTCCAGGTCACCGGACTCTCTACATCGGGGTTCACGTCCCTCTGGGCCGGAGGTCACACCGACGCCACCGTCACCATGGACACAGACACAGGAAGAGGTCCAAGGAGAGGGACTCCTCGGCTGACGATGGACGAGAATCCCCCTCGCACAGTAGGTGTCCTACAGAGATGTTTTACACTGTAGATGAAGTAGATGCACATTTTTACAGGAGGAGAAAGATGTGAGTTCCTTCTGTTTCCACTATAGATCCCTAATAGAAGCGATGAATTTTATTACCCATCTTCTATCTTTCTCTGTCTCCACTTGTCCACCATCTGTCCTCGCTGCTGCAGCAGACACACCAGCTCAGAGGGTGCAGTTTCTGTTGGGGACAGAGGATGGCGATGAGGAGCACATCCCCCACGCCCTGTTCACTGAGCTGGATGAAATCTGCCTCAGGGAGGGAGAGGACGCTGAGTGGAAGGAGACAGCCAGGTACACCTGTGCAGATGACAACGTGGGCTAGGCCTGGCCAGATGCTGTGTTTTTACTCTGTTGTACCTGAGACACACGTTTCGCGAACAGAAATCACAATAATCTGTGTGGTCTTTTTCTTTGTTGTATTGATTTGCAGGTGGCTAAAGTTTGAGGAGGACGTCGAGGATGGCGGTGAGCGGTGGAGTAAACCCTACGTAGCTACTCTGTCTCTACACAGTCTGTTTGAGCTCCGCAGCTGCATCATGAATGGCACTGTGATGCTGGACATGAGGGCCAACTCACTGGAGGAAATCGCAGGTAAACACTGGGGACTGAATGATCGTTAAAAGTAAAATAAGTCTCTTTTTGCCACTTTTATGTGAGGAAAAGCGAAGTGGAGTTCCCCTAGGTTCCATCGTACGGAACCTTACGTTCAGCATCCACATGGTGAATATGTAAAGGGTCAGTCTATAATTGAGGGACTTTTGAAGTCCATGGGATATATCTTCCAGACATTTTTATTAAAAGTTAAAAAAAATAATGTTTTTTTATGTTCATTATGATCATGTTTTTACAAATTCCATAATTATTTGATATGGAAGCAATCACTTATTAATAAAAAATGACTGGACATCACTAAAATGTCAACTAAATAACCGTCTGAATTTAATAACAACCACCTTCTAATTAGCTAAACAATAATAAAATTAGCTTATTCAAAAATAGTTTTGATTGTGTTCTTTTTATTAAGTTGAGATAATCATGACAGATATTTCTTTTTTTGGCAATATATCAGATTTTATATGGAAAATAACAAATTGTATCTGTGTCCGAGAAATCACTTTCAACTAAGTTCCCCATTACAAAAACACCTCTCAAGGAAGTGTGTTAATTCCAGATCACATGACCTGCTCCACATGATGTCATTTCCTCCTGAAGAAAAGACTGGCCAGACTCCAAGGCTTTCTGACTTATTTAATATAAAGTAGTGTGTGAGTCAAGTGTGGATTTATGGCATGTCAACAGATTTACTACAATATCTTTATAAATAACTTTCGATTTCAATTTTACTCAATTGTATAAAAAGAATCTTTATATGATAATGCAATGTGGTGTTTGGTCAGAATAAAAGAGATGCTGATTTTAGCAAAAATGTCAACTATGATACCTGTCAACTATGTTACAAAAAGTCACGCAATTATGTATTGACTCTAAATATCTTACTGTAATTATGTGAACATGGCCCCCATACAGTAAGAAAGTGCATCAAACAAATCAGTGATTAGATGTACCAAACAACTCCAACTCCACCCAGATAAAGTGATTGAAAATAACTGTTTTTGGGATCGATAATTATCAAAAGCCAGTGCTCAGTTCAATTCCAAATGTTAAATTTACTACTATTTTAACATCTGTATTCGACAATTTCAAAAAATACTGTTCTACTGCTACATAAAGCACTTTATGATTTAGGGGCCATAATCTGGTTATGATCTGCTAGGAACCTTCTGCTTACTGATCCAACTCTCTGTTCTTTTAAATTGAAAGTTGTCTTAACAGCTTATTTATTTAATTTTGCCATACATTCTTTATGTTATTTTCTCCTTTAACACCCTATCTTTGTATATTAGCTTGCATCTCTTAATGCGTAAAAGGACCATTTCAAAGCTGTCTGCCGTCACAGTATGTCAGCCGTAGTTCAACCAGAAATATAAAGGATGGATGATTTGACCCTATTTAGGTGGGCTACGGGAACTGTGTCTTACTTTTTGAGGTCAGCAAAGAGAATGTTTTTATCCGGTTGTGACAAAAAAACTGTGCTGCCACAGAGATCTGTTGAACTTAACCTGGTTTGGTACGGTTAAATCAGCAGCAGTGGGTCGGTTTTTGTTGGGATAATCAGCTTAGCATCACTGGCTGCCACACCAGGCCGCACAGCCTTTGTGAATTTAAAATCAACTGTTTAAAGAGTTACGTGTCCAACACTAGCGTGCATGCTTTTCTGTGCACGTCTTGTTCCTCAGACATGGTCCTGGATCAGCATGAGGTGTCGGGTCCTGTGGGTCAGGATGCCAGGAGGAGGATCCGTGAAGCCCTGCTCAAACAGCACCATCACCAAAACCACAAGAAACTGGCCAACCGTATCCCTATTGTACGCTCTTTTGCTGATATTGGCAAGAAGCAGTCTGAGCCTCATTCCATGGACAAAAATGGTGAGCAAAGCGCTCAAATTTACCTGCAGACACCAAGTTTGCATTCTTTCAACGCCCTTTATTATTAATCTCTGCTTTTTCTATGGTGATCATACATGTTGTATGTAAATATACACAGTATGTTTATATGTATAATGTCGTAATCCTTTGCATGATTTTCCAATGTCTGTGAGTTCCTGTTTTGCTGCTGTTTGATATCTCATGTTCTCCTCTTGTTTGTGTTTCTCCATGTTTGTGTATGTGTTTGTTCTTGTCTACTGTATTTGCATGTGTGTGTGTATGCATGTTTGCCCTCCACTCACCCAGTAAATGACCACGATTATCAAAGCTTAAAATCTCCCAAGATTTTGCTGGAAGAGACACTCCTAAAGAACGCTTCACCCAGAAAGGCCTTTTCCTATAGGGCGTTTCGGCAGTGTGTACGTTTTGTGTCGTGCCTGTCCATCCCTCCTTTACCTTTGAGCTCTGCCAGGAGCCGTGGCCGCATGACTGCAGACACAACATTTGACGAAACCAAGAACAAACGTCTTAGTCTCCTTCAGGCAGTCGCACAAGGCTACTGTCCCATCTCACAGGAAGACAGAGAGCAGGAAATTTGCCCAGGCAACCAGAGCACCTAGAGATAGTAGTAGTAATAGTATTAAAAGATCACGTTGAAGTGGAGAGTATCATCATGAGAGGTTAAAAATGGGTTATATGTAATCCATGAGGAAAGTCAAACAGTCAAACTCTTCTTCTTATGAGACAATTTTTGAGTGAAATGATAGATGTACAACAGAATGAATAATGCTGACCAGGGGTGTCAAACTCATCCTAGTTCAGGAGCCCAATTTGATCTCCAGTGGGCCGGGAAAGTAAAATCACAGCATAATAACCTGTAAATAACCACAACTCCAAATGTTTCCTTTGTTTTAGTTAAAAAAAAAAGTACATTCTGAAAATGTTCACATTTAAGGAATTATCTTTTTACAAAACATCATGAACAACCTGAAATTTATTCAGAAAAATAAATTCAATTTCAGCAACATTATGCTTCAGTTTATCATTTACGCATTACAATTTCCAGATCACAGAGTGTCGATAAAGGAACGAAACATTTAGTCAAATTTATCTGGAACTGAATGACATTAATATTTTACTTTATGATGAAAATGACAAGTCAGACAAAAAAAAAGACAAAAGCAATAAAAACAAGACAAAAGATTACAAAAATGAGACAAAAAAACAGAAGAACAATCTAGTATTTTACTTTATGATCAAAACAACTTGTCATGGTCTAGAAATTATTTTAAATTTATAATTTTACAAATTTACAATTTGCAGTTAGTGCCTTCTCTGTAATTTTTACACTTTACAAAGTCGTCCTGTGGGCCGGATTGAACCCTCTGGAGGGCCGGTTTTGACCAGTTTGACACCCCTGCTGTAGAGCCATGTACGGCCAAACAGGGCATGTGCAATGTACCAGTTTTTGTGATGATACTTTCCCCTTCTTGTGATTACAACTTAGAGACTCAGATTCTAAATAACAGTCACTAATATTAGTGATAGCTACGTAATTTTTAAGAAATACACTAACATTTGAGAAATACTTGCCTTCTTGCTGTCAGCTACAGTAAAAGACTAATATCACTAGCCATACCATACTCATGTTGACGTTTTATATAATATAATATTTATATACATACATATATATGTGTATATGTGTCTTATATAAGAGGTTTACTGTTTGGCGTGTTAGTGTTTTTACATTTGGATAGCTGTTTCCTCCAGACTTTACTGTGGGCAGACATGAAAATAGTATCCATCCTTGTATCTAACACTCAACAAGCCATTGGATTAGATCGTTTTCTAAAGTGCTGAAGTGTTCCTTTAACGGTAGTAACCTCACACCATCACTGCCAGCTGACATTTTGAACGGGACATTCACGTCACAAGAAACTGCTTGACATTCAAAAGGAGCAATCTTTGACTGAAATAAAACTAATTGACCTGTAAATAAGCTCTGATTGGATGATACAGATGAACCTGGAATGACAGTGAAAGATTGCACCTTCTTTACTCAACTTGTAAAATCACTGTCACAGCTTCACCACTGAGCATTCATCAAATGCTCTATTAATGCTATTTAAATAGTCTGTCTGTAAATACTAAGCTTAGTCACCAGGTACACTCTGAAAAAAGGTACAATATTTGATCATTCACTTGTTGCTGTAGCACACTTTTTCAGAGTGTAACTGTACAATATATCGCTCACTGAGATCTTTATCTATGTGTGGGAAAGTAATGCTGCATGAGGTGAAGCATGGTGAAAGCTGATTCTGGTTTCCTGCTCTGCCTGACAGGCCAAACTGTTTCACCTCAGTCCCAGCCAGCCAACAACGAGGGCAAACAGGACGTCAGCCGAGAAAACAGCGCCGTCGACTTCAGCAAGGTGAGCAACAGGACCCACCGCCGGTTCTGCTGTTTGTCTACGGGCACTGATAGCTGGACACGTAACTAGCGCTGTATATTTAACCAAGCTTGAGTTACGTGTGAATTGGTCTTACCCTGAGAAACTGACGGGGCTCAAACAGGAGTAGAGCTTGCTTTCTTTGGTTGTGTTTGTTTTGATCATCAGAGTCCGATGCAGACATTATTCCAGATTGTATTTTGATGATGTGCTGTATTACCCACTTTCGTTCTGTCTACTTGTTACGATTCAAAAGAAAACCAAACATTTATACTCTTGTTTCTTTTTGCCTCACAGATTGACCTCCACTTCATGAAGAAGATCCCTCCTGGCGCTGAGGCGTCCAATGTCCTGGTAGGGGAGCTAGAATTCCTAGAACGCCCCGTGGTGGCCTTCGTCCGTCTGGCTCCCGCTGTGCTGCTCAACGGTCTCGCTGAAGTTCCCATCACTACCAGGTAAAACACAAACTACTTCTCTCTATATTCTGTGTCAAGTCTGGAGAGATGAGCTTAGATTCTCCTCTATGCTTCACAGAAAAGGATTTGACTTTTACTCAAAACATGTTGTTCTTTGTTTTTGTGCAGGTTTCTTTTCATCTTGCTTGGGCCTCTGGGAAAAGGTCCACAGTATCATGAAATCGGTCGGTCTATTGCTACACTGATGACTGATGAGGTGAGACCCAAGTACAAGAATATAGTTAAATAACTCTGTGTTTTTAGAGCTCAAGGTTTTGAGCTGTTTGTTTAAAAATACAGGATGTCCTCGGTTTACGACGTCCTTGATCTATGGCGTTTCGTCGTTACGTCAGAACTGGTTACGTGGAACTAGTTGACGAGTGGAGTGGATGAATATGTCGTCACGCGGCGCTGTAAGACGGCTTTGTTTACATTCGCTGGTTGTATGCCACCTTGGATTGTGCTACATTCACTATTGGTATTCATGGCTTTTCTGAAGAAGCGATTGATACCGTGATGCACGTTACGGCTTTGTTTACATTTTTGCCGGAGTTCTGACTTACAGCAAAAATTGACTCACATCAAGCTGTAGGAACGGAACTCTGACAGAAGTCGAGGACCCCCTGTATTGATTTCTAAAGTCATCTGAATTTAGACAAAGTGTATTATAAATTTTAAAAGTAACTTGTGTATAATCCCACATTTTAATGTTTCAGTGTCGTGTTTTAATGAATATTTCATTTTAGGACTCCTTTAGTAGCAGCTTTATCTATGTCTATGCCATAAATAGAAAAATCCTAAACATGCAAACATGTTTTACTTTTTTATTTATGGTAATTCATTGCTCATATGAGCTTAACACATTTTAATTTGCATGCTTACTTACTAACAACTTGTTTCTAGTATTGGAGCTTTTGGGGAAAAAAGCAAAGAATTTTTTTTTATACTGCACCATTTGCTTTTTGTATCTACAACATCTGCATTATTTTAGATCAATCTGAGCAGTTGGCATCTTGGTCAAGGCCAGTTAAGGGAAAAACTACAGATACAAATTTGTGTTTGCTTTCTGCGGTTATATTAGGGTAGCTAATAAAAATAATATTATTATATTAGGGCAGCATAGGGAATAAGAGAGTCCAGTAAATCAGTCAAAGTCCACCTGCCTGCTCCGGGGTTGCTTTTCTATGGCTAAATCTGACCTTTGACTTCTCTTAAAAAAGCGAGAAAACGGCAGCAACAACAAACAAGCCTTTGGGGATCAGCGAAGTATGACATGAATATTGTGACAGGAGATTTCCCACAGTGCATCTGGGAGCTAATATTACTCGTCATTTCAGCCATACTGTGTTTCTAGATTGTGCTTATGGGAAACAATCAGAATTTCCCATAATTAAATGTCAGTCTAATATGCCTGAAATAGACATTTGCAGCAAAGTGGAAGCATAAATGCACCTTTTTTCTCTCTGCAGGAAGAACAATTTGCCAAAGAACCTCTTCCTATGTGGGCATGCAAGTCTGTGAATCCAAGAAAATTAATCATATTTTATGTCTCTTGGCAGATTTTCCATGATGTTGCATACAAGGCCAAAGATAGGAATGACCTGGTGGCGGGCATCGACGAGTTTCTGGATCAGGTGACGGTGTTACCGCCTGGAGAGTGGGACCCTTCCATCAGAATAGAACCTCCTAAAAATGTGCCCTCTCAGGTAAATAGTCAAAATCTCATTTTTTTTTTTTTTTAGCTTTTTATTAGTAGTTTTGGGTAAATTGGATTAGTTGCTTTTTTGATCATCAAAAAACTCCCCCATTTGAGTGTGTGTTGGACTTTTCTGTGTTTAAATTATATATTTTTTGTAATCTGCTTGTGAATCCCGTCTGCACATACTGCCTGCTGAGGAACTGTTAAACATCTGCGTTCTCCTCTAATCTCAGCTGCGTTGTACTCAGCGCTTTGATGCCACTCCCCAGGGTTCTGTTCTCAATCCTCTCCTAAACATTAGTTATTTTCCTCCATTAGTTATTCTGGGCTGCTTTGAAAAGAGAGCCGCCATCTTGGTTGGGAAAGAAATTTTGTTATCTAACATTTAAAGAAAAAAAGTACTGTGGTTGTTTGTGGGTTTTGTTTATCTTCTCCTCTTTGTCATTAGGACCCTGTGGTGAATTAATAACGCACCACTGTTAGATTGTTATGCTACTGAACTGTGTATATGCTGCATTCATGAATTAGGAATCAGCCATTTGGCATTTAAAAGTGCAGTGGAAATAACATTAGGCGTCTACAAGTGTCAGTGGAGATTCAAGTCCCACTGAGGCTTGTTCTTGTCCGGATGATGACGGCTAACCGACAGTTGAGTGACGGTGATCTTAACCACACAGGAAAAGCGGAAGATTCCCCCTGTTCCCAACGGAGTGACAGACCTGGGAGAGTCGGGGGAACACGGAGGGCACGGCGGCCCTGAGCTGCAGCGTACCGGGAGGTGAGTGTTGGAGAGAAGCAGCATGCTTTGCTGTGTATAGCCCCAAGCTTTTCAAGCTGTTCTTTCTGCCCATCTTCCTGCTGCCTGTTCACTGCCTCACTGTCCCTGAACTGAACCTGAATTTACCTACACCCCTGTTATAGTTCTTCCCTCTTCAACTCAACTCAAAGAACCTTTAGTTGGGTTTTAATTCATTTTGAGTTCAGAGCAATCTAAGCACTCTATCCCATGTGAAGTCACTTTCTGCAATAATGCTTTAGTGTTGTATTATTTAACAACACTTTGCCACATCAGTATCCACTCACGGATAAAGCACATTGCTTCTCACATTGCATACACAGGAGGTCCTTGACTTACACTGAAGTTCCATTCCTACGGTGTGACGTAAGTCAATTTTCACCTTAAGTCGAAACTCTGGTGAGACTTTTGAATGGTATGTAGTTCCTTATTGTCTGGCTTTGATAACATATCTAACAGGCCAAAAGTACTCATCTTCAGTAATGTGATTTTCACATTAATTATTGGGTGTAAACAGAAAGTATGATTTTCTCAAGGCAAATGCTGAGGCCTACAAAAGGGATTAAACGTGAAAAAAATATCACGTTGTCATCGCCCATAATCTCTTGACGACAAGGGGATTCTTGAACCCCAGCTTGAAACAATGAAGCGATAGCACGGTGCACAAAGGGGTTTAGTGTTCGTCTCGGTGGTTTAATGGCAGGAGGAGTGAGTGATGTGTTGCTGCTGAGCTGCGGTATGCGGTGGTACAGACTCTTATCCCAGCTAAGTTTGGCTGGAAGCCCGGCCTCGGCTATCAAACTCTCTCTCTCTCTTTCCTCCCCGTCCCTCCACCGCCACCCCCTTCTGGGACAAGCTGCCAACCACCCAGACTGAAATAAGCATATCGGCCCACCCACTGTTGCCATAGCAACCACCTCCAGCAAGCTCCCCACTGTCCTGGTGTGCTACGGCACAAAAACTGTGAGAGAGAGTCATGCGAAGATAGATAGAGTTGACACACAGCTGCAAAGTGGGGGGGCACTTTGTCTCTTTTTCAATATTTTGTCCTGTGGTGCACATGAGTAATACTGTAAATGTACTGGAAATCATTCAGCTAGTGCTCTCAATAGTCCCACACAGTACTCAAACATTTCTCCAGCAGTGAAGAATGAAGTGCCATCGTACAGCTGGTACATCCCATTCTTACACCTGTCCATTCAATATAACATGATAGATGTAGAAAAACCTTCTTATACACATTATACAGTTTTTAATTTTCAGAAAACAACTCCAAATCTCTGCTGGTTGTGTGGCAGCTTTTTTCCAAGAAGACACTAAAGGAAGCCACTGCTTAAAATGTTTGGTTACATGTCAGTCTGTGCAACTCTTGTTTCACCACAGGTTGTTTGGCGGGTTGGTCCTGGACATCAAGCGAAAGGCTCCTCACTATCTTTCTGACTACACAGACGCCCTCAGTCTCCAATGTCTGGCCTCCTTCCTCTTCCTCTACTGCGCCTGCATGTCGCCTGTCATCACCTTTGGCGGACTCCTGGGTGAGGCAACAGAGGGACGAGTGGTAAGAAGCAAAGTCTTTATTGCTCCACGGAGCCTCTGTTATCACCCCTAAAAGGTTGTGCGTGAAGTCACTGTACGATCAAGATCATTTAATCCATAAGTTATTGAGACTGGGATTGTATATTTTGGGAAGACATGACTTAGAATACACACAAGAGCTTTAGTGACAGCAGTGTAGGTCTGTTGGTTGGTTCAGACTCCAATATGTCAACATTTGAATGGACTGCTGTGACATTTTGTGCAGAAAATCATGGGCCTTAGAAAATAATCATAATAACTAACAAGAAAAGCACTCAGAGAGCGCAGTACCCCTCCAAGGCTGCTCAGTCTTTGTATGATTTCAAACGGCTGAAATCTTGAAAAGATTTGTGGCAGAAATCATGGCACTAGAACGTGTCCATTTGATATATGTACCCACAAACAAAATGACGTTGCGCTGAACACAAGCGTGTGTGTACGTTATGAATGGTTACTAAATCACGTGACCTAAATATGTAGCAGGCGGCAGGGATTGATGGGACTCAGAAACACCCCCACAATTTAATCAATTGTTCCTTGTATCATTTCCGATGTATAAGTCCCGATAAGTTGGTCGATTCGTAGTAGGATCACAATCATGTGATCGTCAGCAGGCAGCTGACGTAGTGTTCACTTGTTGTCATGGTTACAGTGATGCCACCGCTATCTCACAATGATTCAGAAATCTTTAACAAATCTGTGGATCCAGACTAGAAGCTGCATCACTGCCAAAATCTAATCACTTGGTCCTTGTGTGATTTCAGACCTTCCCTGAAAATTTCATCCAAATCCGTTGGTCTATTTTTGAGTAATGTTGCTAACAGACAGACAAACGTATGCGGATCGTCACATAACTCCGCCGTTCCTTGGCAGAGTAGTCGAGATTTCTTCATGCACCGTCATCCAGTCAAAGTTTTCAGTTACTGCCACAAGTTGCAATGCTGAACTCAAACATAACTCACGGCAAGGGTGTGCTACTTAAAGGTGCTTAAACATGCTAACATACTGAGCTAATATGGTGACCAGGATGAACACGACACCAAATAAACATCCACATGTTACCATTGTTGTTGCAGCCACTTTGACATGCTAGTATTAGCATTAAGTCATAACACAGCCTCACAGAGCCTCTAGCATGAGTGAAGATGTGCCATCTTGTTAGAATTTAGAGTAGAGTGGAATTAAACCAACCCGAACTCTCAAAAAGCAACTTGTCTGACAATATTTCTTGTTTTTCCAGAGTGCTATTGAATCCTTGTTTGGGGCTTCCATGACTGGAATAGCCTACTCCCTTTTTGCCGGTCAGCCCCTCACCATCCTGGGCAGCACGGGGCCCGTTCTCGTCTTTGAGAAAATCCTTTTCAAGTTCTGCAAGTAGGTTGTATTCTTGAGTACAACTTAGTGCTTTTTTTTTTAACCCTTTGATGCACAGCATGGGTCAAAAGTGACCCATATTCAATGGAATATGGGTCACTTTTGACCCATGCTGTGCATCAGAGGGTCAAAGCAGAGTATTTCCATGTAGATGGTCGACGCATGTGTTTTTTGTGGTTCAGTATGTACATCATATCCTTCTCTGTGTTTGTGTCCTGCGTCTCTCAGGGAATATGGCCTCTCCTACCTCTCCCTGAGGGCCTGCATTGGCCTGTGGACGGCCTTCTTCTGTCTGCTGCTGGTGGCCACGGACGCCAGCTCGCTCGTCTGCTACATCACACGCTTCACTGAGGAAGCTTTTGCTGCGCTGATCTGCATTATCTTCATCTACGAGGCCCTGGAGAAGCTCTTTCATCTCGGGGTGCACTATCCCATCAATAAACACAACAATCTTCAGAAACTCACGCAGTACTCGTAAGTGCATTTTTGTTCAGGCTTTATTCTCATGACTTTGTGATTGGCGGTTGAGAAAACAAGCTAGATAAATAGAAGAGATACTTTCTTCATCCCCTTGGGGAAATTCAATACATTTTTAAAGATGCAAGTAAACAAAAACTACAGACACTATAGAGTCCAGCGTAGCGCCGCTACTACGATTGCATATTGATTTTTGATTGGCGGTAGATTTAAAACCAGACAAGATCGATTGATCATTTTTTTTGCATATAAAATCTGGGGAATTAGACTAATATTTGACAGATTTACCTTAGACTTAGACAGACTTTATAAATCCTTAGAGGGAAATTCTGTTGTTACAGCAGCTGGGTATTCAACAACAAAGGGATAAACAACAAGACAACATAGAATATTAGGCTCAAATATAAAGTGAAGGTAACATAAAATAAAAGAAGTTAAAATAAAGTAAAATAAAATGGATTAAAATAAAATAAATACAATGTAATATAATAAAAAATAGAATAGAATAAAATAAAAACTAAAAAATTAAATAATATAGAAAGAAAAAATTTGCAGTATATATAAGAATATACAAGAGTGATAGACTGATGTCTCAGAGCACTTTTTCATTGCATTGATGGGTTTGTAAAAATTCACAATAAAGCGCACACAACAAAAATTTTTATAAACGAGACCACGGGGTATTTTGCAACTTTTTTATATTTACAAATATGAGGGAAACAGCTATGCAATTGTATTTTGAAATATATGTGAAAAAAGCAAGCAACAATTTTCATTTTTTTTAGGTTTGTTGCACTTTTAAGCAATTTATTGTAGTAGTTATGACATAAATCAATACATATCATTAAAATTTGAGATATAAGTGTTATATTGATGTAAAGCAAATAAAAATACTCTAAAAAGTTGCCCTACAGTGTGCAAAAATGTAAGAATATGTCCTGGCAGATTTGTGCAATGGTAGATCTTAAAGAGTTAAAACAACAAACACACAACAAATTTTTTAGACTACAGCTTAATTAGAGAGATAATAGACAATATATTCAACAATAAGCAATAGTTGTAGCTTTGTTATTATTGTTCAAGTAAAAATATTCTCTGGTTCTCTCAGTTAACTAATGGTGAAGACGTCAGTTTATCTATTGTTCATGACATTTAATGAACGTCTTAGCTTGTGGTTTATGAAAAAGCACTAATGATTGTAATACTAATGTTAGTTTTTAGCATTTTGTGCTGGTGTGGGTATTGTAGTTACAGCCCATGTGCTTTGCTCAGTACATTTGCCCACACATGCTCAAGTGTTTTGCTGCGTCATGAACCAACAGATGGTGCAGTGGTGGTATATCAGACACGCTGTCCACTTTTTCAGTAATGGTTTATTGTGTATAATCCCATGTCGAGTGTGTGTCAGGAGGACCATGCCTTTTCCTGCCACATAAGCTGGCTAGTGGTGATGTCGAGCCAACAGCTCCTTCTGTGGTTTTCTGTTCTGGTGGAGTGGACAGCAGGGGATGCTGACATTTAGTTGTGCAAAATGCCAGCAGAATAAGTCACTTCATGCTGATGACTTAACATTTCAGAAGTGGTGTGTTATTTGATATGGATGCAACTAATGGTTATTTCTCATTTTATTACCGATTAATCTGTTCATTATCTTCACTTATTAAATAGGAAATGACTGAACTCAAATAGCAACCTTTTTACACTCGAATGGCAACAAAGCTGTGAGAAACTTGGGTTCAGTGGGAATCTGGGATCAGCCCACACTACCACCTGAGCCACAGATAATTTTCTTATTTGTTGTGTCCAACCTTAATATATTAAGTTTGATACTGTAGAATACAAAGAAATAATAATGTTTGCATTTTTATTTTTAGTGTGAAATTGATTTGTAATAAATACGTGAGTATTTAGTTCACAAACACAACAGATAAACATTATATTCTACAGATTTTGTTCAAGTCCTCCCCTTTCATTGCTGTTGCTGATCTAAAGCTGGCCTCCTATCTTGAAGAACAATGTGAAAATATTTTGATGCTTTGGACTGACAAGACTGCTCCCTGTTTATTTGCTTTGGCCTACAACTCATTACAGCATACACATGTATAGAGTTTTTAAAAGTATCTTCAGCATGCAATCGACATGACTGAGCATTTTTGCCTTGAAACTGCAGGAATAATAATAATTAAAAATAAAAAAAAACTGATTCAGAGTTTGGGGTTTCATACAAAACAAACCTAAAAAAGGTTGTGAGAGTGGGTCTTCTGTGTTATCTTCCTTAGAATCAGCTTGAACATGCTTAAATTAGTCCAATACTATAAGTTGCCATTGTGTAGCATACAGTAATTGTACAGTGTTTGACCAGAGTTATCTGCTTAGAGTAGATTTGATTGATCTACATATTCTACAGAAGCAACACTGCAACATCTAAGTCTTTTTAAGGCAGGAAGTTGTTAAATTCATGCAAACCACTTCTAAATATATAAATTTCATACACAGACATGAGTTTTTAAGAGTTAAATCAGACCAGAAAGGGAATGTAATTTATTTAAAGAAAGATATACGTGTTTTCTATGAGTATATTCATCTTGTTCTAATTATTTAAGCAAACTAACAAAATATGTCCTCATTAGATGTGGATGTGTGGAGCCCAGGAACCCGAGCAATGAAACACTACGTTTCTGGGAGGAGAGGAACATCACAGCATCGGAGGTCAACTGGACCATGCTGGAGGTCAAGGTAAGGAATCCTTGTCATTTGGAGGGAATTGTAGCCAAACATCTGTGTATTTTGGATCAAAAATTACACAGAAATTACTTTTGAGATAGCAGTCGTAGTATGATCTGAACAGAGGAAAGGCTAAACGAGACGCTGCTCGTCCAAAAATCAAACTTGACAGCAAATAAAATACCTACACTACCGTTCAGACAATTTCATGTTTTCCATGAAAACTCCCACTTTTATCCATGTGCTAACATAACTGCACAAGGGTTTTCTAATCATCAATGAGCCTTTCAACACCATTAGCTAACACAATGTAGCATTAGAACACAGGAGTGATGGTTGCTGGAAATGTTCCTCTGTACCCCTATGGAGATATTCCATTAAATATTTCCAGCTACAATAGTCATTTACCACATTAACAATGTCTATGTTTTATTTCTGATTCATTTAACGTCATCTCCATTGAAAAAAAACTGCTTTTCATTCAAAAATCAGGACATTTCTAAGTGACCCCAGACTTTTGAACGGTAATGTATATAGTTGGGGTTATTTCTTGCCGTCTTTGGCTCTATGATACATCTAACCCTCAGCCTATGCATAGCTTAGTCAAGAAGTGTCATAAGTCTAGGCATGGATTAAAGAACATGGGCAGGATTCCACAGGATTTAGCTGTGCAGAATGAGCGTGGAGATGCGGTATCACAAATCACACTCGCTGGCGGCAGCATGCAGCAGCATCACACCTACACATGCCTGTCAGACGTACTGTAGCAAATGTTTGGAGGTGGGATCACGTGAGGCTACTGGGACTGTATGCAAAAGGATGAATCATGTCTTACAGAAATGGTGAAGAAAATCTGTAGTAAATGTACTCGCATAACAATATTCAGACTTCACTAATTCATCACTGACATCCATCATCGCCATCATCTCCACCGTCGCTGTGTTTATTGGCGTTATTATCCCTGTTCTCTTTCTGCTCATCACCCCCATCATCATCATCTTCATTGTCATCATCATCATCATGTCTCCTGGGGCCAGTAGGAGTGCGAGATGTTGCACGGGGAGTTTGAGGGCAGTGCCTGTGGCCCCCATGGCCCCTATATTCCTGATGTCCTCTTCTGGTGCGTGGTCCTCTTCTTCTCCACCGTCTTCATGTCGGCTTTCCTCAAGGAGTTCAAGACCAGCCGCTACTTTCCCACCAGGGTACGCACACCCACTTTTATTTACTCTGTTTTTAAAATCCTTTGGAGGACATTACTTCTTGACACTGTCTGCAAGTGTAGGACAGCTGTGAAACTGAATTTGCTTCATCAGTTTTATGCTTCATCTACTATTTATTCTGTACTGGGAGTGAAATTACAGTAGCTTTGCCTCCCTGTGTGTCAGTTTAGATTATGCTGCCATCTATTGGCTGCTTTGGGACAAAGCAAAACTCCTGCAGTCTGCGCGGCCTTTTCTATGTGTGCAATTTCTATGACTTATCATTGAGATGACATTTATGAGCGTAATGTGTGGCGTGATGCTGACACGCTCATCTGTAATATACCAGCGCCACCTTGTGGTCATAAATATGTCATTGTAGCTGTGCAGCAGTTAGATGTAAAAAGTCTGCACACTACACTGATCGCTCCCAGATAGTTTTATGTAACAGAGCCAGGCACTTGTAGACATGTAGTCAGATCGAAGGCATAGAGCAGGGGTGTCAGACTCATGTTAGTTCAGGTTCCACATTCAACCCAATTTGATCTCCAGTGACCAGTAAAATCACAGCATAATAACTGATAAATAACCACAACTCCATATATTTCCTTTGTTTTAGTGCAAGAAAGTACATTCTGAAAATGTTCACGTTTAAGGAATTATCTTTTTACAAAACATCATGAACAACCTGAAATTTATTAAGATAAATATGTGCAATTTCAGCAACAATATGCTTCTGTTTATCATTTACACATTACAACTTCCAGATCACAGAGTGTCTGCAAAGGAACAAAACATTTAGACACATCTGGAACTGAATGATATAGTATTTTACTTTATGATTAGAATGACAAAAGTCAGACAAAAAAACAGCAAAAACAAAACAAAATATTACAAACATGAGACACAAAATGACAAAAGAACAATGAACAATCTAGTATTTTACTTTATGATCAAAACAACTTGTCCTGGTCTACAAATTATTTTAAATTTATAGTTTTACAAATCTGAAAATTTTACACTTTACAAAGTTGGACCGGATTGGACCCTCTGGAGGGCCGATTTTGGCCCGCGGTCCGCATGTTTGTCACCTCTGAGCTTAACAGTTTACACGAACTGGATTCTGAAACTTCTGAAACACTAAGAAAAATATCAGAAAAATTTTCCTGGTCCTTTTAGTTTTTGTCAAATACATAGTCAAAGAAATTCAACTTTACTTTCTTGCTTTTTATGATTTATGAGTCCACAATGAGAAACAATGCAACATGAGCAAAAAAAACAAAAAACACCAGAAACATCTAGTTCAGAGGGTTAACTCTTGGGAGAAACAGCCTAGTTCAATGTGCAGATCGTTTTAGAGGTGTTTCAGATGTATAAAATCTGACCTAAAGTATTTAACTGTAGCATGGACTTTGTCTGAAGCGTGTTTGTTTCTGTTCTCTCCAGGTGCGCTCCATCATCAGTGACTTTGCCGTCTTTATCACCATCCTGACTATGGTGTTGGTAGATTATGCCTTGGGGATCCCCTCACCTAAATTACAGGTTCCCAGCAAGTTCAAAGTAAGTCCACGTGTAAAAAAGCTGCTGTAGGTTTCTGTTTTGTACACACCATCACTGTGTACTGTCTATAATATTAGTTAATGTTATTTAAACGTTAATTTTCTGAAATGTTCAGCTGTAATCACTCATTACTGTAACTGCTAACACAGTTTTTTGTTAACTTGTCACATGTCAAAGTGAAGAAGTCAACTTGTAATACATGCCATATGGGTGAATAAAAAAAAAAAATCCATTGTGACTAAGAAAGACTATACAATGACTAATCATCTGTGGTACATTATGCTGAAAGAATATAAAAGTTACTGTCATTACAAGCTATTGTAGAAGTTGTTACAGGTCATTTAGGTTAGCAGAAGTCATTGCTTTTCATTAAATTCAATTACTAAAGTACTGTTCTTTCTACATTAGCACTGGGTTTGGTGGGAAACCATGTGTAGTTTGTTCTGAGCTTCTTGTTCTAAATTATTTCATACTTATTGTCATGTTTTCCTACACAGATCTCTGATTCACATTCATAAACACAATATACACTACTGGTCTAAAGTTTTAGAATGCACCAATTTTTCCGCTTTTTTTATTGAAATTCAAGTCGTTCAAGTCCAATGAATAGCTTGAAATGGTACAAAGGTAAGTGGTGAACTGCTAGAGGTTTAAAAAAAAGGTAAGGTTACCCACAAGATTTCAGAATTGTACAAAAAGGCCTTTTTCAGGGAGCAAGAAATGAACTTAAAGCTGTTCTGCAGCAATGGAGGTTGATCAAGCCTTGAAAGTTGGTGCTACCAAATCCTACAGGTGTTCCAACTTTTCTAGATTACTTCCAACCCCCTCTGTCTACATAAAACACACCGTGGTACCAAACCCTCCAGAGCATTATTAGAACAGGATTGTACTGCAGAAAGTAGTGTGTTGCTATAAAAATAATGAGGAAAAGGCAATTAACATCAGAAGAGAGACTATGCTTTCATTTCAGAGTACAATGAGATATCAACATGCATAACTTCCAGTAAAAAAATTGAAAAATTGGGGTGTTCTAAAACTCTTGACTGGTAGCATACATAGGCATCATGTCTACAATGTTTTAAAATGTTCAAACTCTTCCTATCATCTTTGTAAATATGAAATGTTTTTGTTTTAACTCCATTAAGCCAACCAGGGATGATCGTGGCTGGGTCATAAACCCTGTGGGGCCTAATCCCTGGTGGACCACCATCATCACTTTCATTCCTGCTCTGCTCTGCACCATCCTCATCTTCATGGACCAGCAGATCACAGCTGTCATTATCAACAGGAAGGAGCACAAACTGAAGGTATTTCACAAGCTAAATATTACATTCCTACAAATTTCAGGACTGCTGTTTTGTAGGTGACCCCGACCTTTGTTTTTCCAAGAGCAGTATTACAATAGCTCCCCGTCAGAACTCATTAATGTATGATTCAATGTTGCCCCTGCAGAAAGGCTGTGGATACCACCTGGACCTGTTTGTGGTGGGGGTCATGCTGGGAGTGTGCTCGGTGATGGGCCTCCCCTGGTTCGTGGCGGCCACCGTGCTCTCCATCTCGCACGTCAACAGCCTGAAGCTGGAGTCAGAGTGCTCGGCCCCCGGAGAGCAGCCCAAGTTCCTGGGCATCCGAGAGCAGCGCTTCACCGGCCTGATGATCTTTACCCTGATGGGCTGCTCCGTCTTCATGACCTCTGTGTTAAAGGTGGGCGATCAACACCCACACTGACACGAGAATCACACCAAGTGGTTTTCACGTGTTGGAGAGTTGAGATGAGCTGAGAGATATTTATTTAGAATATGTAAAGTCAAGTATCAAGAAAACAAGGAATTTAGCCTCCTGTTGTCTTCATTTACAGGCACCAAAAAATATTGTTTCCTTGTCTGAAAAAAATACAAAAATTCAGCAAAAACAATTCCCAAATTTCTGAGTTTGCAAAACTTTCAGGAAGAAAATCCCAATAATTCCTTAAAAGTTTTCCTTAACAGTTTTATGTACATGTATGTATATATATATATATATATATATATATATATATATATATATATATATATATATATATATATATATATATATATATATATATATAATCCCTCAATTTTGACAAAAAAGCTTTTGTAAATATTTTCAAAAAATGAATAAAAATCTTTCAATTTTTTTTCAATTATCTAAAGTGATTACATATATATCGCTCAAACTTCTAGTATTTTCTTTAAGAACATTCACAAAAAATCCAAATCCAGTGAATTTCGCTGGATTTTGGTTGATTTTTTTTGTGAATGTTCTTAAGAAACATTTTTTTGAACATTTCTTTTTTTTCACCAAAAAATGTTCAAAAATTTCCCAAAAATGTTGAAAATGTGAACATCAGAAGTTTCACTGTGAACATATTTTTTTTCACATTTTCAAACTTTAAAACTGGTCAATTTACCCGCAGGACGACACGAGGGTTAATATAATATATACATAAACATGCATACAAATACACATATATGCCAAACAAAATCATAAAGCAAAAGAAATATTCCACAATTCTGGACTAGGTCTACATATTCGAAAAGAAATGAGAAGAAGTAAACAAACACTTTAAATTTAATCCCACTCCTTTTCAATAAATTATTGATTGATAATTTTTTAAGTTTCCTATATATTATGCAATGTTTATATCATATTCAATTACAGTTTATACATGTAAGATACACTACCACAAAATATATAATTTCAAAGATAAAATCACATGAAGTCTGTTACTCAGAAGCTATTCTACCACCCTAAACTGGTTAACTTTTAGCTGTTTAGCTTTCAGAAAGTTTATTTTGTCACTTTTACTTCAGCAAGATTATTTAAGAATTTGATTTTTCTTACTTGTGTGGTAACAAGCTCAGTTACTTAGACATTGAGGTAAATGTCACATATTTGAAGTTCTGGAAAACAGAAAGAAATTATTTTTTACACTATTTTGCTAGTAGCTTGAATCTCACTGACCGCAAATATTTTTTTTTCACCTCTGTCTTGCAGTTCTTGTGAATGTTACTGCTTTTTAAACATTTTTTTTGTGATATTTTTATGGGAAGATGTGGTGTTGAAGACCTCTGATTCTGGTGTAAACTTATTTTCAACCAAATGTGTAATTTCTACATATTGACTTCGTAGGGCAGTATAGCATAATTCATGTTACCACTGTGGCCTTGTGTTTTTTTATATGTTTTTATGTCCTAAATACACTCCCACTCAAAAGTTTGGGGTCACCCAGACAATTTCATGTTTTCTGTGAAAACTCCCACTTTTATCCATGTGCTAACATAACTGCACAAGGGTTTTCTAATCATCAATGAGCCTTTCAACACCATTAGCTAACACAATGTAGCATTAGAACACAGGAGTGATGGTTGCTGGAAATGTTCCTCTGTACCCCTATGGAGATATTCCATGAAACATTTCCAGCTACAATAGTCATTTACCACATTAACAATGTCTAGACTGGATTTCTCATTCATTTACTGTTATCTTCACTGAAAAAACTGCTTTTCTTTCAAAAATAAGGACATTAAAGTGACCCCAAACTTTTGAACGGTAGTGTATATATCATCCACCAAAGATAGAATAAATAGGAAAATAGCAATAAATGCTTTTTAAAAAAAAAAAAAAAAAAAAAAAAATACTACACTAATAGAAATTCCTGTCTGTCTCCAGTTCATCCCCATGCCTGTGCTCTACGGAGTCTTTCTGTATATGGGGGCCTCCTCACTCAGAGGGATTCAGGTGAGCTTGAGCACAACCTTCTGGTATTTCATTAGCCTTCCTTACTATTTGCATTAACAAACAATCAAGAGAAGCGTTTGGTATGAGTTTGTAAATGTGTGCCTGTTTGTACCTGCACAGTTCTTTGACCGTCTGAAGTTGTTCGGGATGCCAGCCAAACATCAGCCAGACTTCATCTACCTTCGCCATGTCCCGCTGAGAAAAGTTCACCTCTTCACCATCGTCCAGCTCAGCTGCTTGGTCCTGCTGTGGGTCATCAAGACGTCCAAGGCTGCCATCGTTTTCCCCATGATGGTAACTCGAGTGTGTCGTGTACACGTGTGTTCATCTACTTATCAGATATGATTGGTTGGTATGAGTCTGTGTCTCTGCCTCCAGGTCTTGGCTCTGGTTTTCATCCGTAAACTGCTGGACTTCATCTTCACCAAGAGAGAGCTGAGCTGGCTGGATGACCTGATGCCAGAGTGGAAGAAGAAGAAACTGGAGGACGCCGCACAAGAGGTTCAGTGATAGAACACAGCTTAGGTAGCCATGGGCATCTTTAACCCTCGTGTCGTCCTGCGGGTCAGATCGAGTCGTTTTAAATTTTTAAATGTGGGGAATAAAATATTTTCACAGTGAAACTTCTGATGTCCACATTTTCAACATTTTTGGGAAAGCTTTTAACATTTTTTGGTGGAAAAAAAATTCTTTAAGAGCATTCACAAATGTTCTTAAAGAAAATATTAGAAGCTTTACTGATATATATGGAATCACTTTAGATATTTCTAGGAATTTTTGGAAAGATTTTTCTCATTTTTAAAAAAATATTCACAAGAATTTTCTTGCCAAATTAGGGGGATTTTTCAAAAACAAAACTTTTAAGGGAAACTTTTTTAAGGAATTGTTTGAATTTTCTGAAGGTTTTGCAAATTTTAAGAAATTTGGGGAATTTTTTTGGTGAAGTTTTGTATTTTTTTCAGACAAGTAGACAATATTTTTTGATGCCCATAAATGAAGACAACAGGAGGGTTAATTGTGTGCAGCTGCAAAAGATATTCTGTTTTGTTCTCTCTGCTGTGTGGTCCACACGGGGAGGACATTGATGCACTGACAGACACCGTTACGGACTATATCAACTTCTGTGCAGAGAACATCGTACCGACCAGGAAAGTACGGTGTTTCTCTAACAGCAAACCCTGGGTGTCCCTGGAACTGAAGGCCCTGCTGAAGGAGAAGAGGAGGGTCTTTGGATCTGGGGACAAAGAGGAGCTGAGGAGGGTGCAGAAGGAGATAAAGAAGAAGATCAAGGCGGACAAGGCCAGCTACAGGACCAAGATGGAATCTCACCTGCAGGACAATAACACAAGGGAGGTCTGGAGAGACCTGAGATCCATCTCTGGTTACAGCAGAGGCCATGAGAGGGGAGCTGCAGCAGGAGACCAGGAGTGGACCAATGAGCTGAATCTGTTCTTTAACAGATCTGACTCTGCTCCCACTCCTCCCCCCTCTCATCAAAGCACCGACCAGCCAGCTCCTTCTTCACACCTCAGCTCTCTACCACCAACACCACCAACAGCACCCCTCCTTCCATCCCCGTCTTCTACCACCTCCAGACTCCACATACAGCCCCATCACTCCTCCTCTTCTCACCCCCCACCACCACCATCACCCCTCCCCCTGCCACCCTCCCCCTGCCTCTCCATAACAGCTGATCAGGTGAGAAGTGAACTTAAAAAGATGAAGACCAGGAAAGCTGCAGGTCCTGATGGAATCAGCTCCAGACTCCTTAGAGACTGTGCAGACCAACTCTGTCAGGTGCTGCTGCACATCTTTAACCTGAGCCTGAGTCTGGAGAGGGTTCCTCTGTTATGGAAGACTTCCTGCCTGGTTCCTGTCTCTAAGACCAGGAACCCCAGGGAGCCTAACCACTTCAGACCTGTGGCCCTCACTTCTCACCTGATGAAGACCATGGAGAGGATCGTCCTCAAGAACCTCCGTCCCCAGGTGAGCCAGTATCTGGATCCACTGCAGTTCGCCTACCAACCGAACATTGGAGTGGATGATGCAGTGGTCTACCTGCTGCACAGATCACTGACTCACCTGGAGAAACCCAGCAGCACTGTGAGGGTCATGTTCTTTGACTTCTCCAGTGCTTTCAACACCATCCAGCCTTCTCTGCTTAGGGTGAAGCTTGAAGGAGCGGGAGTAGACTGTCACCTGGCTGCTTGGACCATCGACTACCTCACCAACAGACCACAGTACGTGAGGCTTCAGGACTGTGTGTCTGATGTGGTAGTCAGCAGCATGGGGGCCCCACAGGGGACAGTGCTCTCCCCCTTTCTCTTCACCCTGTACACATCGGACTTCCACTACAACTCTGGGAGCTGTCACCTCCAGAAGTTCTCCGATGATACAGCCATTGTTGGGTGTGTATCTGAAGGGGACGAGCGGGAGTACAGGATGGTCATCTCTGACTTTGTGGACTGGTGTGAGCGAAACCATCTGCAGCTCAACGCCAGTAAGACGAAGGAGATGATCGTGGACTTCCGCAGGAGGAGGACACCCCGGACTGCACCGGTGAACATCCAGGGTTTGGACATTGACATGGTGGACACATACAAATACCTGGGTGTTCACCTCAATAATAAACTGGACTGGACACACAATACAGAGGTCCTGTACAAGAAGGGCCAAAGTCGTCTCCACCTGCTGAGGAGACTGAGGTCCTTTGGAGTGTGCAGGACTCTGCTTAGGACATTCTACGACTCTGTGGTAGCGTCTGCTATCTTCTATGCAGTGGTCTGCTGGGGAGCAGGGAGCACTGAAAGGGACAGAAAGAGACTAAACAGACTGGTCAGGAGGGCCGGTTCTGTCCTGGACTGTTCCCTGGACTCCATAGAGGAGGTGGGTGAGAGGAGGATGTTGTCAAAGCTCACATCCATCATGGACAATCCCTCTCACCCACTGCATGACACTGTGGGGTCTTTAAGCAGCTCCTTCAGCAGCAGACTGAGACATCCACCCTGCAAGAAAGAGCGCTATCGCAGGTCCTTCATCCCATCTGCTATAAGACTTTACAACATCAGCATCACTGGCTGATGTTAACATAAACTGGACTACATCATTACCACCCCAAACCATAAAATTTGCACTGACATTCTTGCACTGCACATCTCTGCACTTTTAAACTTATTTTTATTTTTATTTTTTCTGTTAAAAAATTTTGCCACCCTTGTATATATTGTAAATAAAGCTGCTGTAACAATGTAAATTTCCCCTGGAGTGGGGAGAAATAAAGAACTTTATCTTATCTTATCTTCCTCAGGAGGAACACAGTATTATTGCAGAGGAGGAAGGCATTGTACAAGTGCCACTAGAGGGACACTACAAGTAAGTAATTTAGATTTATATTTATATTCTGTGTGGGATGTTCTACCTGCAAAATAAATCTTCAACAGGAGATGAAATGTCACTTACTAAAACAAAATATGCCCCCTTTTTTTAGGTATTAAACAGTCAAACTGTATTTACTGAAGAACAGGGTGGCTAAGTACAAAATATGCGATGTAGTTCAACATGTTTTGAGGCTAAAAATACATTATATTGCAACGAGTACGTAGTCATTTTTTATTTTTTTATATTTTTATTGAAAAATATAGCACATCAAAGACAGAAAGTTAACATTTCAGAAATGAAAATTTGACAAACTGTTAAATGTCATCGTTCCTGTTTTCTGCATCACACACAAAAAAATCAGAGCATAGATTTTTTTTTAACACAGTATACAAAATGGGAGCAAAACTACATAAAAATCATACATAGAAAACAAATGAATGAGTAAAATTAAATATATTATTTTCAAAAATAAACAAAATAAAATTGAAAAAAGAATGGAAGTGATTTGAAGAAAGTTAAGAAAGGCTACCATTTACTACAGAAGTTAGAGGGAACAACTCTCCAAGAATATCTAATCTTTTGTATTTTAAGAAAGACAAAACATCCCTGAGCTTTGAATGCTGGAAGGAGTCTTTGTGGATTTCCAGTGAAGGGAGAAGGTGCTGTCTTTCCAATAATGAAGTGGAAGTGACAACATCCAGTTGGTTAGAACTGTATCTGTTGCAATCTTCACACCTCTCACTTTTGATGATCGACTCGGTTCTCCTCAGCATGGAGGAGTGCAGTACGGTTGCACATTTTTGGGGAGATGTTCTGCCATTCTACAGTGGATATTTTTTCAGCTGCAGGGGTTGTGTTGCCTACTTTGCTCTATGAAACACCCCACAGGTGTATTCAAGTCAGGCGAAATACTCGTCAATACACTGATCATAGGTTTCAGTTTTTTCTTTAGAAAATTCATGGTGAAATTGTCATCTTCTGCCAAACTTCTGCAGACTGCGAGTCACATTGTTAGCCAGTATTTTGGTATATCCACAGGCATTCATGGTGCACATATCATCATACTCTCATCTCACTGTGGTAGTCCTTGGCAATTTCACACCAAACATGCTGGATGCCATCTGAGCCACAGCTTTCACTTGGTCTCATTTGATGAAAGAGTGCGCTCCAAACTTCTTTTCATGTCTTTTAGCCAAATTTCTTCTCCTAGTTTTGTACTGGGGAGCTTACAAGTGCTTTCTTAGGCAACTGGGCCGTTTGGAAATCAGTTACCTTCAGTTTTGTTTCACTGATCACAAGTTTTCTAACTTGTGAACCATTAATCACGGGTAAATTCACTTTTGGCTCCACTTCGTTTCAATTTAGTTTTTCCAAATTTTCTGATTAATTGAAAAGAGGAAGTAGTCTCTGGTAGTTTATAGGTAGTGCAGTTACTGTAAGGTGAGAAAGTTTTGAATTATGTGACATTTAAGTGATATTGCACATGGGTGTAGTCCCTTCTGATGAATGCTTTGTAAAATCTGTGGCACTGTTTTACACTAAATGTTTGAAAGTAGCACAAAAACAACTGGACTCTACTCTAAAGAGCAATATGCAAACTACAACTTTAGATTTAAGCTGAAACAGAATGAAATGAATCCACAAGGTGTCAGCTGTCTGTTGATATAGTTGTGGAGAGATTTTTGTAAAGAAGTGAAAGAAATCAGAAGTAAAACAACATCTGATAGTATTGGCATCGCTTTCTGTAAAAAGGATAATACAGTACTTATAAAGTAGAAGGTCAGAAAATCATGTCGCCCTTGTTTGAATTACTGATTAAAGCACTGTATTGGTCTGATAATGATAGAATGTGTGGTATTTTGCTTTTTAGGGATTCTTTCTGTTTCTCGTGAAATATATTTAATATTTTTCCATTATTAAAGGACCTTATTTTAATGGTTGGATTCTCTGCTGGACTGTCATTAAAGAAACCAGTAATACTTTTGAGTGATATTTAGCTGTTTACAGAATTAATGCCATCTCAGATATTTTGCTCCACCCTGTGGGTATAGCTTCCGCTGTCACTATCAATTAAGAATTTTGAGCCCAACTCCAGCTTACACACAACTGAAATTGATATTTAGTTATTTTACTGTACACTAATATAAGTTTGTCAGTATTTCTTATGCCAGATACAGACCCGTGTACTCATACTCATCTTCATACAACCGTTAAATAATGCTCTTTTCTCTGTATTGTGTGTCTGAAGGAGTGACCCAGCCACAGTGAATATCACTGACGAAATGTCCAAAGGATCTTTCGGGAACGTTTGGAAGAGTGTCAACCCTGCTGAGAGCATTAAAAAGGAACCAAGCGCTAAAAGGTGAGCCTCACATCCACATTACTCAGGTATCAGTATCCCAAACAACGCTTTACATACTGATTCCAGATCTTAAGTGTGTTTCTGCAGCATCGAAACTCAATTTCAAAAGGGTGTTAAAGCAGCAGTGGCGGGTGTTTATTATTGAAATATTATGGTACATTTACTTTACATTTTTCCAGGAAACTCAAGAGCTAGTATGTTTATTGAAGAGCAGCCCTGCCCTCGCAGGTTTCCCGCTGAGTAGACTAACATAGTATCTCCTGCCTGCCTCTCTCGCTCCATCCCACCCCTAAGCTCCCCTTCCTAACCTCTCAGAAGCTGATATCCCAAAGGTAAGCTGTTCCCAGCACTTCCTTTCAGCATGGACATTCTCGTCCTGTGTGTTTGCTGCTAGCTGTTGCGCGCTGAAAATGACGTCGGCCTGTGCTGCATGTTGTGATTTGGTTGATGGGACCTGACTCCATGAATAAAGTGATGAATCAGTTACAAACGGATTGACAACACAGCATGATCTGGATGTGCATGTTCATTCAAAGACATATTTCATAATGCTAAATGTGGCCTTCGCATGCTGTAAAATTTGGCTATCCCGTAGGGCAGGGGTGTCAAACTCATCTTAGTTCAGGTTCCACATTCAGCCCAATTTGAACTCAAGTGGGCTGGACCAGTGAAATCACAAAATAAGAACCAATACATAACAACAACTCTAAATATTTCCTTTGTTTTCGTGCAAAAAAGTACTTTCTGAAAACGCTCACATTTAAGGAATTGTCTTTTTTTTACAAAACATTATGAAGAAACTGAAATTTGTTTAAAAAAAAAAAAAAAATTCAATTTCAACAACATTATTCTTCAGTTTATCATTTCCACATTACAACTTCCTGATGACAGCGTGTCTACAAAGGAACACAATGTTTAGTCACAGCTATCTGAAACCTTAAGACAAAAATGAGACATACAACGACAAAAGCAAGAAACAAAATGACAAAAGAATGAGACAAATGACACGAAACAAAAAAAAGACAAAAAATTAGACAAAAAGTTACAAAGCGCAAAAAAAGTGGACAGACGACAAGAAACGAGACAAAAAATGACACAAACTAGGCCAAAAATGATCAAAGCGAGAAACAAGACGACAAATGGACAAACCACACAAGCGAGACAAAAAAAACAACAAAATGAGACAAAAAGAACAAACAAAGCGAAACACAAAATGACAAAAATAAGACAAAAAACACAAACAAAACAATAAGGAAACACAAAATGACAAAAACATGAGACAAATGACAAAAGTCAGACAAAAAAAGACAAAAAACAACAAAAGCAAGACAAAATTTTACAAAAAGGAGACACAAAGTGACATAAGCGAAACTCAAAATGACAAAAATAAGACAAAAATTACAAGCGAGACTAACAGGAAACAGAAAACAACAAAAACATAAGACAAACAACAAAAGTAAGACAAAAAACAAAAAAGACAAAATATTACAAAAACGAGACACAAAATGACAAAAAATGACACAAATGACACAAATGAGACATAAAGTGACGAAAGTGTGAAACAAAACAACAAAAATCATACACAAAACAATGAATAAAGGCAAACAAAAAATGTCAGAAATGAGACCAAAAACACAAGTGAGACAAAAAGGAAACACAAAACGACAAAAACATGAGACAAACGATAAAATTCAGACAGAAAAAGACAAAAAAACAACAAAAAGAAGACAAAATATTACAAAAACGAGACACAAAATGACAAAAGAACAATCTAATATTTTGCTTTATGATCAAAACAACTTGTCCTGGTCTAGAAATTATTTTAAATTTATAGTTTTACTAATTTACAATCTGCAGTTAATGTCTTCTCTGTAATTTTTACACTTTGAGGGCCGAATTGGACCCTCTGATGGACCGATTTTGGCCCGCAGGCCGCATGTTTGACACCTCTGCCATAGGGTTTCTGCTAAATGAGACAGTGCTTGTGAAGTAAAACGTTATTGTGATTATCTGACAATCAGATGACACAGACTTGCATGGGTGCATGGCAGTAAGCATCAGTGTGTATGTTTTTTTTTCCTGTTTCTATATTAAGTTTGATTTATTCTCCTTTTGTCTGCGCAGTTGTCCCAGAGGCGAGAAGCGACACAAGCGACGGAGACATGAGAAGAGCTTGGACAGGGAGACAAGTTTGTGATGACACATACTGGTGGAGCCACTGTGCTGTCAATCAGTAGGTCAAAAAAACAAAAAACAACTATACCGTGCCACACTCAACCACCTTTGTACTGTGCTACACTGTGTTTTTTCGTCATGTAGGTCTGTGTGCAAGTTGTGTAAAACAAAGCAACATTTGTTAGAAACAGTAGAGGAAAGCGAGACACGTCGGTGTTCTTTTTTCTATGTATATCAGTGTTTGGTGATACCAGCAGTAGAAGGAAGCCAGAATTATATGACACCCGCAGTAACCACTGTGTCGATGGGCCAATCCAGTAAAAATTTTGAACGATTTTTAAACTTTATTTGTATTTTGTATGTTTTTATATTTTTCCAACAACGATCGCGAGTTGTCCTTTTAAAAACCTGCCACAGCAAACAGCAAATGCGTGGATTTTGTGTGGGTCATTTAATGCCGCTGTTGAATTTAGCACGCATCACAACAGAAAACTAAAAGAGTAGATATTTGCCACTACTAATCTATTTCACTGGTATATTTCACTGGTATCTTAAAGAGTTGGCTATATAGCGAATCTAGTAAATTTTTGAACGTAACAAATATACGTTTTCTATATTCGGTATATGTAAATGCTTGTGTGACAGTGACCACTCATTTCACTCCACAGTCTTCTCCTTTGCTGTTTTACACATTAATGTGTCTCTTCTAGTGAAGCGTTTCCCCATCGAGTTAAAGAAATGCTTTGACTTTGTGGGAAATAAGAACATTTGCTTTGTTGCTGAGAATTTGATGAGGAGACACCAATGTCACGTCTGTGCTCTAAATAGGAACCTACAGCAGGGGTGTCAAACTCATCTTAGTTCAGGTTCCACATTCAGCCCAATTTGATCTCAAGTGGCCAGTAAAATCACAGCATAATAACCTTTAAATAACCACAACTCCAATTTTTTCCTTTGTTTTAGTGCAAAAAAGTTCATTCTGAAAATGTTCACATTAAGGAATTATCTTTTTACAAAACAACCTGAAATTTCTGAAGAAAAATAAATTGAATTTCAGCAAAATTATGCCTCAGTTAAACATTCACATAAAATATATTACAAAAATGAGAAATAAAACGTCAAAAAATGAGACAAACGACACGAAACAAAACAACAAAGAGACAAAAAATTTGACAAAAAACTTACAAATCGACAAAAAAATGGACAAATGACACAAACAAGACAAAAAATGACAAAAGCAATAAACAAAACAACAAAAAAGTAGAAGACACGAGCGAGACACAAAAACACAAAACGACGCAAATGATGCACAGAATAACGAATAAAGCAAAACACAAAATGACACAAGACAAAAAACACAAGTGAGACAAAAAGGAAACACAAAAACGACAACATGAGACAAATGACAAAAATCAGACAAAAAACAAGACAAAATATGACAAAAATGAGACACAAAATGACAAAAATGAGACACAAAATGACAAAAAAATTTGACAAATGACACAAAGCAAAAGAACAGACAAACAATTAGACAAAAAAGTAACAAAGCAACAAAAAATGGACAAACGACAAAAACAAGACAAAAAATTACACAAATGACACAAACGAGAAAAAAGGACAAAAACGACAAAACAACAAAAAAAAATAGACCAACAACACAAACGAGACAAAAAGGAAGCACAAAACAACAACAACATAAGACAAATGACATCAGACAAAAAAACAACAAAAACAAGACAAAATATTACAAAAATGAGACCCATAATGACAAAAGAACAATGAACAATATAATATTTTACTTTATGATCAAAAAAAACTTGTCATGGTCTAGAAATTATTCTGAATTTATAGTTTTACAAATTTATAATCTACAGTTAATGTCTTCTCTGGAATTTTTACACTTTGAGGGCCGGATTGGACCCTCTGGCGGCCCGGTTTTGGCCCATGGGCCGCATGTTTGACACCCCTGACCTAAAGCCAGCAGCTGGTTAGCTTAGCTTAGCTTAGCACATGGACTGAAGTGAAACAGCAAGCCCGATTCTAGTCAACAGTAAATTAAAATAAACACTAAAAATTCACTAATTAGCACTTTGTATGTTCGTTCTTTTAATTCATATGAAAGCAAAAGTGTAAAACTTAATATTTCTTGCTTGCTTCATATGTATCGCACAGATACAAGAGACATATCTTGCAAAGAGAGAAACGAATCTTATTTTCCCAGTATTTCTTTTGATTAAAATATTTTTTTCGGGGGGGCCGTTGGGGCAGCTTTTTGGAAAATTACTTCATTTTCAAACTAGCATGGCAGCGTAGTTCAGGAACTCTAGGCATCTCTGGCTGCTTGGCCTTGGCTTTTTCAGAAACTCCTCAAATTTGTAAAATGCTGAACTCTTGGGTGACTGTACAGAAGGCTCCGTGTTTTCCACGTGCGTACTCTCCGTCATCTCGTCAGTAAGTGTCATCCATGGACATGTGATCTCCTCTCCAAATGACCCACGGTGTGTTAGCATCTGAAGCTAATTTTTTTTTTGTTGTTGAAAAAAAAACACCTGCATAAAGGGTGAAACAGCCTCGACTGTCTTGCTGCAGGATCATGGTTACTTCTAGAGATGCAATAATACCTTTTTTCTGGGAAGGGCAACATGTAATAAACGGTAAAGAGTCTTAACAATGTATAATACATAGTATATTTTATTCATGTAAAATGTTACTAATATATTACTAACATGAGTAGGTGTTGAATTCAGGTTTTTGTTGTAGATGTTCTTTTCCCCATTGTCGAATTGATGGTTCTTAGTTGATTAGAGAAATTAATTATGGGTCAAAATTATATCAATATCAAATAATTTGACCACTTCTGTGTGGAATTCTGCCTTAAATTTGGTAGTAATAGCTGTACACTTTACGGTTTAATATTTTAAATCACCTGTATAGAAAACTCATCAGTTTGGACCTGTTGTTCAATTGTGATTTGTTTCAGGAGAATGAAAGTGAGAGAGAGAGAGAGAGCATAAATAAAGATATTAAACTGCTGAAATGATGCTGTGCTTTATTTTTTTTCCTCTCAGTGTCCTCAGGGAGGTCAGAGGTCAGCTGGTGAGCAGTACCTCAAGGACATTTCAGTGTGTTTTCAGTATAATACTGTGTTGTATTGCCTCAGAGTAACTCTGCACAGCCTTTTCCCAAGTCCAGTGACTTCCTGTCCTCTACCTTCGACCTCCGGAGCTCCGAGTCTTTGGCTTCATGACGGATGGAGAGTAGAAAGCACCCTTCACCACCCCAGGCTGCAGCTCTGTTTCAGTAAATATGACCTCAGTTAAGACCTTCAGCTACCCCACACTGACTTTATCTTGGTATTTTATAATTGATATACATTTACCTGTGGGCGAATCTAACTGCATACATGCTCCCAAGTATTTTTGTAGCACATTTCATACTTCGAGAATGCAGTTTTTACTCCACTTATACTCATTAGACGACTTTAGTTTCTTTATGAAATACGATTTTGACATGAGTATGAAATATATGATGAGCTTATGGGTCATTCCAAAATTGGAGGGCATTTGGGCTTCAATATTTTTATAAAATAAACCTTCTATTTTACAGTTTTCTGCTCCATATTCATCAATAATAGGTAATAAACTATCAAAGGCTTGATTGGCTCAGCTTACACATCAATGGTAGCATTTTTATTCCATGTTTTCTGTGTTGTTTGCTAACCCTACTATAATCACAGTAACAGGGTTGCTAATCCATGCTAATGCTATCTTTTTCTCAGCAGTAGAAGCTAGATATTTAGCTGCTGTTACTGCTGACCAAGAGGAAAAACTGAATGATGGAAAACAGTCCAAAGAATTAGTCTGATCCTGATAATATGAGGTAGAGTGAGACATTCAATCAAGGCTGACAATGGGATGAAAATATGAAAAATAGAAGAGAGGACATAGCTTTGCACTACCCATTCTTTAGGAAACTGATGATGTAAACGACAAAAACAACACAAAACGACAAAAACGAGACATAAAATGACTAAAGACACAAAACGACATAAACAAAACGACAAAAATGAGACAGAAAATGACAAAAACAAGACATAAAACAACGAATATGACAGAAAATGACAAAAATGAGACAGAAAAGGACAAAAACGAGACAATGAAAAACGAGACAGGAAACAACAAACACGACATAAAACAACAAAAGCTAGACATAAAATGACAAAAATGAGAGAACATGACAAAAACAAAACGGCAAAATCGACACAACTCAAGACATAAAATGACAAAAATGAGACAACATGACAAAAACAAGACAGAAAATGACAAAAATGAAACAAACTGACAAAAACAAGACAGAAAATGACAAAAATGAGATGTAAAACGACAAAAATGAGAAAGAAAATGACATGAACAAGACAGAAAACAACAAAAACAAGGGAGAAAACGACTAAAATGAGACAAAACAGCAAAAACAAAACAGAAAACGACAAACGTCATCAACAGGGTTGTTGTGGGACACACGTTCCATGCATAATAATTAGTATCTAAAATATGTTGATTACAAAAATGTTCCACAATTACAAGAGATGTCAATGAAAACAATAGTACAAAAAAACGGAGATTTAAATTTAATTTTAACTGTTTTATTTGGTCATCAGGGGGGTGGGACAAGAGAAAAACGTCATTTTAAGGGGAGCTCCAGACTTATTTGGTATTTTAAAAAGATTTTCAAACATTCTTTTCTCTTAGTTTGGTCTCAGGACAAGTACATTTAAACAACTATGGATTGTTTGAAATTTGATGAGTGGGACGTAAAAGGTCCTCCAATTGTGGAATGACCCTTAAATAAGATTATATATTATTAGACACATTATACACAAATTCAGGTCAAACAGATCAAGTAACTCAATTCCATTTTCCATGTAAAAATGCTCAAATTTCATGGTTCCAGTTTCTGTCTTTGGAATTTGCTTCTTTTCCTTTTCAATGACATAATTTTAAAAATCTTTTTATGGTTTGGACTTTTGCTCAGACTAAACAGACACATAGGAGGCATCGCCTGAGGTTCTGGTTGACTAAGAGCTTGAGGAAAAATCTATTTCTCTTTTTTGGTTCTTAAAGACGTTTCACCTCTCATCCAAGAGACTTTTTCAGCTTCCTTTTAATGACAGGTCTGCAGGATGTTGTTAAGGACCAAAAAGAGGTATCTAGTTTTGTTTTACTGTGGATGGACTTGTTACAAAACAAATTATTAGTCATTCAATTAAGGACATAATCATCAAATTCATCCATAATGAAAAATCATCATTTGTTGCAGCTGTTTTTACGATGAAATAGGTATTCAAAGAAAAGGTGGCTGCATAATAATAATAATCTCATGTTGCAGTGCCCGGGGACTTGCTTTTGCAATGAATATTTTTAGTTTTGATTGTTTTAACTACATTTGTCTGATTACATTTAAGAACTTTTACTTGAGTAACGTTTTCCAAGCAGTGTGGCTGCACTTTTACTCAATGGATGTACACTACCGTTCTAAAGTTTGGGGTCACCCATGTTTTCCATGAAAACTCCCACTTTTATCCATGTGCTAACAGAACTGCACAAGGGTTTGCTAATCATCAATGAGCCTTTCAACACCATCAGCTAACACAATGTAGCATTAGAACACAGGAGTGATGGTTGCTGGAAATGTCCCTCTGTAGCCCTATGGAGATATTCCATTAAACATTTCCAGCTAGAATAGTCATTTACCACATTAACAATGTCTACACTGGATTTATCATTCATTTAATGTCATCTTCATTGAAAAAAATGCTTTTCTTTCAAAAATATGGACATTTCTAAGTGACCACAAACTTTTGAACGTGTATATACATCCTCCATTACGTATCAGTGCTGCCACTTTGAATTAAGTCTGTATTATAAAATAAGGCTGATGCAACAAGCACACAGTGAATGAAAACTTTATTTTGCAGAGCACAATAACATACAATGACAATCAACTACACTGCATGTGCTTTCTATAGGCCTACCTGAGATTAAACTTTTTTGTGTTCATTTTTTCCCCTTAAAAATATAGAAAATAATTTAAATTTGTAGAAAATAACATGCCTTCAATTTCATATCATCTCTGGTGCACCATACAATCTGTGGAAGAGTAGTAGCTTTGTATCTTTGCATTACATTCACAATGAAGTAAAAAACTTACAAAATTAAATAGATAACGTCGACAACATTACAGCATGCAAAGCAGTATGGCTTCCTGTTCCTCCTGTATATGGCTTTAGTGTGCAGCACACAGAGGGAGTCCCTGAGGCTCTCACTGGTCCTGTTGTCTTTTCTTACTGCAAAAGAAAGAAAATCACAATCCCATAAGAACAGATTTGTAGCCTCTAGCATGTATCAGATCAGCTGTGTTGACTCAGTGTTACCTTTCCCCTGAAGGCTTGGAGGTCATGACCCAGAGTAAATATTCCTTGGCAGCCATAGAGTCCAGCACCTTGTTCACATCGCTGGTGAAGCTTCCATCTACGTGCCTCCTGCTGAACGCCTCACCCCGCCTGTCCATTTCAGATCTGAGTATGTACACAGGCACACAATGTAAACACTGCCCAGTAAGGGTCAGCTAACCCGCCATCTGAGCTCTAATGTTTTAGACCACATCAGTTTTAACTAAGGTTGTTCATAAGTGAAGAGATTGTTTTTTCATGATTGCTTGTGTGTTTTGTGTCTCACCACACAGTACAGTAACGCATCAATCAACTCAGTGGAAACGTTCAGGTGATTTATTTTAGCACAAGCACAAGGAACATCGAGAAAAAAAGCAAAAGAAGAGGGGAAAAAAGTGTGAAGAAGCAACAAGAAGCAGTCGATTAGCTCAAGATCTCTTTGTCTTGTCGTCACGGTGGAATCAGACACAGGTTGGCCATTTTAGGAGGAGGAGGAGGAGAGGCAAGGAGGGACAGCCTACTCTCTTCGGACTTGTCCAGACTTGAGCCTGGCAACGAAGTCTTTGATTGCCTGGTCCGTGAGGTAGGAGCTGACATCGCTGGTGAAGGTGCCGTCGGCGTGGCGCTTTTCTACAGCACTGAAAACACACAAGCAGAGTCAGTGAGGACAGATGGATTATTCCAGAATGTTTGTTCATGTATTTACTGAATGTTTAACCCTCCTGTTGTCCTCTTTTACAGGCACCAAAAAATACTGTTTCCTTGTCTGAAAAACATCCAAAAATTCAGCAAAAAATTCCTCAAATGTCTGAAAATTTGCAAAACCTTCAGGAAGAAAATTCCAATAATTCCTTAAAAGTTTCCCTTAAAAGTTTTATTTTTAAAAAATCCCCAAAATTTGGCAAGAAAATTCTTGTAAATATTTTTTAAAAATGAGTAAAAATCTTCCAAAAAAAATCCTAAAAATATCTAAAGTGATTCCATATATATCAGTAAAACTTCTAATATTTTCTTTAAGAACATTCACATAAAAATCAACCAAAATCCATTGAAATTCGCTGGATTTTGGTTGATTTTTTTGTGGATGTTCTAAAGAAAGATTTTTAACGTTTCTTTTTTTCCACCAAAAAATGTTCAGAAATTTCCCAAAAATGTTGAAAATGTGGACATCAGAAGTTTCACTGTGGAAATATATATTTTTCCCACATTTTCAAACTTTAAAACGGGTCAATTTTGCGGGTTAACATATCAGTCAACTCTCTTTTCATGGTGCATCTGCATTTGTTTCACAGCTCAAGTTACGACTAACTTGTCAAACTATTGTACAGTTTGGAAATTTCAGATGTCTGTGGGATAAAGGGCTTGAAACCCAAAGAGGATTATCCAATATTTCACAAGAGGACATTTCAGGACCTCCAGGTGACCCTTTGGAGGGGCCTGAACGGTGGTTGTGGAACCAAACTATGTATAAAAGTTCAACTGGAACCAAAGTGGTAAAATGCTGCTTACGAGCTGATAATGTCGTACATTGTGGACATGTTTTGCACAACCAATCACTGCTGATACCTTAAGCATTTTGCGTTTTGTACACTTAAAGATCTCTAACCTGAAGAATTCAATCATAAACGAGCCATGGTTGCTGTAATTTTCTGATTTTAAGGATCCCTTCATGTGTGACACCACACTGACCCACTCCTCTTGTTGTTCATCAGCCACCGAACAAAGTCCTGAGCCTTCCTGTCCTCCAGATATTTGCTGTAGTCGTTCGAGAAAGTTCCTTCCGAGTGTCTTTTCGCGTTTGACAGCTCCCTGGGCTCGTCAGCTAATGTGTCGTCTGCCTCAAGACTGTAATGAGAAGAAGGACACAGGTAGGATTTACATCTGGCCTTTGAAAAACCTTACAAAAAAAATAGTGTCGCATTTTGTTTTTGGTCTATAATTCACAAGTCACCATGTGGGTAGAACATGTGGAACTCAGATCTTATATCAAATGGCACTGTCTTCCACAATAAATCAAGTAAATCTCTCATTTTGTCGCCCCTAAAAATTAATCTCAACCTTTCACAAGAACACGTTTAAATATTTCTTGATCAGTATCAGTAACAATGTCATACAACTGGTCATTTATTCCTCCGTGATGTTGTACTTTTTAAAACATTGCAGCGTTTTAATGAGAGAGGTAAAGCCAAGCCAGATTTTTATCATTTCTATCCACATAAATCGATTAAAGACAGATTTGTTGGAAATTCACATCACTTAAGTACACTGTCAGCTGTAGAGGGCCTCCAATAAACTATTACTTTCATCATCAATACACCTGACACTTATTTTCTTTTAAATAAATCCCTGTTTAGAGTCAGAAAACCGTGAAAATGGCAATCATCGTTCTCTTAAGCCCAAGTGAGCTGATGTCAAAACCCTCAAAGTTCCTCTCATAGAAAACTAAATATTCACCTGCCATTAATTTGCCATCATCCCACTAATAATTGATCAGCTTGTCATTTCACTCTATAGCAATCCTATGTAGTGTGAGTAACTGGAAAAACAATGAAGCTAAAGTTGTATTTTGGGGTTTAGTAGGGGCCCAAGAGCAAATTTAAGCCAATGAACTCCATTTGTGAGTGATAAATACACGTTGTCTCAGATCAAAATGTTCAGTTAGTTTGAATTTGTGGCTCTTGACCTAAAGATAAGAGTAATGCAGAAAAACAGCAACAATCTGCGGTCACTTAAACTTGATCAGCGTCATAACGGTTCACAATCTGATGGTACCTTGAGCTGTCATCATTCAGAGGAACCTGCCAGCTGCTCTGGACAAAGCTGAGGACCAGAAGGATGCCAGCCAAGGAGTAGATGCTGTTCATTGTGACCTGTGAACACACAGATACATGCAAAGAGACTGTTTGCTAAAGCTAAAATAATGTCACCACTACACACATGACACAACTCACCTTTTCTTCTTTCTTTTCCAACCAGCAATGCCGTTAGTTCCTCTGCTTGTCACCGTCTAACCGCCTTCCTTCCTTGGCAGCCCTTATATACCTTAAGAGGACGACGCAGCGGCTCAGGTGGGTCAGTTTTACTACTCTGCCAGGTCAACCGTTTACTTTCAACCCATTAGACACGGGGCCCTGCTGCATCAGCCGAATCAACGAGCCGAACGTTTGCTCACCAAAGGAAAGGCGCTGCTCATGCGTGATGCCAGCTGGTACTTAGGTGTTAAGATCAAACAACCGCGGCTCATCCTGTCAAATACAAAGTCAGGTAGATGTTTTAATGTGCTACTGTGTCATCATGACGGAGGGCTGTCATATCTGCGTGGTGAGTCAGTATTTGTGGATCCTTTCCAATCAGCTTCAAAAGATGGGGAATAGTGATTTTTTATTTTTTTTATTTTTTTTATTTTTTTGCTCATCACTAGCAGTTATCTCCGTTTTATAGGGGCCGCTGTTCAATAAATGCATGGCTGCTCCCAAATGTCGGATAATGCCGTGTATGGTATTGATTTTTATCCACAATGTAAAGGCTGACAAAACTAAATGTTTCTCAGATATATTTTCCAAAAATTCCCATAGTGTTGATTGATTACAAGAAGTAATATTGGATACTGAACCCTCAACCCTTACATTAGGTTCTAGAGACCTTTCTCAGGTGTTGGATGAAAAACCGATGGTCTTGCTGCACTGATGAACCCTAAAAAATGTGGCTCTCTTGCCTCTGCTTACACTTACTGGCATCTTGGAACCAAGGATTAACAACTGCTCATAGGCCCAAAACCCCAGGTGTACCTCCGTATCATTTAGTGTTGTAAATACATTAATTTCATCAGCTGTAGTATTGTGGAAAGTCACAATCTAAAATTCAAGTTTGTGCAGAGAGAACCTCAATGTATTTCCATCATGGATGTACTTTAACCCTCCTGTTGTCCTCATTTACGGGCACCAAAAAATATGGTTTCCTTGTCTGAAAAAAAATCCAAAAATTCAGCAAAAAAATTCCCAAAACTTCTTAAAATTTGCAAAGCCTTCAGGAAGGAAATTCTAATAATTCCTTAAAAGTTTCCCCTTAAAAATTTTATTTAAAAAAAAAAAAAAAAAAAATCCCCCAAATTTGGCAAGAAAATTCTTGTATGTGTTTTATTTTAGATTATAAATAGGTAAAACAAAAATGTAAAATGGTAATTACATTGAAAACAGGTGATAAATGGGCTGAATAACATGCTATATAACATGATAGATTAAAATCAGAGAATCAACCAGTGAGTACCAAATTCCATGGCAGTTTATTCAACATTTATCAAAAAATTTTACTATTCAAAATCAAATCAAAAATGCTGAGGACCAAAATTAACCCTTTAAGACTTGCCATTGTGCAACTCCACCAGGACATATTCCTGCATTTTTACATCCTGTAGTGCAATTTTTTGGAATATTTTTATTTGCTTTACATCAATATAACCCTTATAGCTCAACTTTTAATAATATGTATTGACTTATGTCTTAATTACTACAATAAATTGCTTGAAAGTGCAATAAACCTATAAAAAAATTCAGTTATTTTCACATATATTTCAAAATACAGAAACTGCATAGCTGTATCCCTCAAATTTGTAAAAAACAGTTTCGCAGTATCTTGTGGTCTCGTTTATAAAGATTTTTGTTATGTGCACTTTATTGTGTGTTTTGTCAAACCCCTGACTGCAACCAAAAAGTGCTCTGAGACCTGGTGAATGTGGGAAATGTTGGTCTAACACCCCAGATTTTATATGCAAAAAGAATGATGGATTTATCTTATCTGGTTTGAAATCTAACGCCAACCAAAAATTAATATGGAATCATAGCATGGGGTTAAATACTGACCCACTCTTTTAGGTTTGCTGATTATCTGGTGCATAATGAGGTTATTTTTCCATCTATGGACATTCATATGGGGGCGTTAAAGTAAGTAAATCCTACTAATCTAAATCTTATCAAAGAAATGTTTGTTATAACTGAGAATTTCTGTCTTTTGTCCCTATTTAAGATTTCATTTTAGGTTCTTTTTTTTTGCATTAAATGCTTCAGCTGGGGTCTGTTTTCCAACTTTGATGAAGCTCATGCCATGTCAAACCAAAGACTCGTTCTTATTATTACATTTTTTTTTTTTAATTTTAGAAAACACTTTATACAACAAATTGTATTAAAATTAGCAAAACTGTATAAAATCACTTTGGCGCATTTTGCTCTTATGCATACCGTAATTTAACACAATGCTGTACAAAGTCTTAGATGTACAAGTAGTTTCATTTTTTTATCCATCATATTAAACATTAAATGCACAAACTAATATAAATCCCTTCTTTTTATATAAGTAATAATTTCAGTTACAGTTCTATCGAGGTTGGCATTTCCAAATGAGTATATGCAGGACAAAACAGACAGAATGACATGACCACTTTGCACTCATTTTGTTTTTCTCCCTAAATCAATACATATAAAAACAAATGCATTCCTAATTACATGTCTTTATCTCAAAAATCCATTTTTATTCACATGAGATAAAATCCAGTGGACTTTACGCAAAGCATCTCTGCAGGAAGTGACTCATATGGGTGTAGACGTGTCGATTTGCTGCGCCAGGGAGCCCATGATCCTTGTCCGTGTACCACTGAAAGAAAAGTGTTCGTGAGTATTTTGTGGCACAAGTCTTATAGTCATCCTTTGTATTTTCCAGATTACGCACCATTGCCTCGAAGTCCACCTGCTCCTCCACCAGAGCTTCTGAGATCTCGGCCGCCTGCTGGAAATGAACGTTGTCTAGAAAAAAAGTAGAGGTCAGTTGATGTTAATATTTCAAGCTACCATAAAGTTTTCCAAAGAAGAAGGTTTGATCTAGAAGTGGTGCCACCCTCGAGATCAATAGGTCAGCAGACTCATATTATTTCATAACTGCACAAGGGTTTT